>NW_024719272.1:0-32500 GCF_018991925.1 Homarus americanus | reverse complement strand
TATGTTGTGTGTTGATGTTGTATGTGTTATATACTGTTTGTGCTATGTTGGTTGTGAGGTTGTGTGTTATGTTGTTTGTGTTATGTTATTGATGTTATGTTGTGTGTTATGTTGGTATGTGTTATATACCGTTTGTGTTATGTTGTTGTGTTATGTTGTGTGTTATGTTGTTTTGTTATGTTATTGATGTTAGGTTGTGTGTTATGTTGTATGTGTTATATACCGTTTGTGTTATGTTGGTTGTGTTATGTTGTGTGTTTTGTGTTTGTGTTATGTTATTGATGTTATGTTGTGTGTTGATGTTGTATGTGTTATATAACTGTTTGTGTTATGTTGGTTGTGTTATGTTGTGTGTTGCGTTGTTTGTGTTATGTTATTGATGTTATGTTGTGTGTTATGTTGTATGTGTTATATACTGTTTGTGTTATGTTGGTTGTGTTAAGGTTGTGTGTTATGTTGTTTGTGCGTTGATTGATGTTATGTTGTGTGTTATGTTGTGCGTGTTATATACCGTTTGTGTTGCGTTGGTTGTGTTATGTTGTGTGTTATGTTGTTTGTGTTATGTTATTGATGTTATGTTGTGTGTTATGTTGTATGTGTTATATACTGTTTGTGTTATGTTGGTTGTGTTATGTTGTGTGTTATGTTGTTTGTGTTATGTTATTGATGTTATGTTGTGTGTTATGTTGTATGTGTTATATACTGTTTGTGTTATGTTGGTTGTGTTATGTTGTGTGTGTTATGTTGTTTGTGTTATGTTATTGATGTTATGTTTAGTTATGTTGTATGTGTTATATACTGTTTGTGTTATGTTGGTTGTGTTATGTTGTGTGTTATGTTGTTTGTGTTATGTTATTGATGTTATGTTGTGTGTTATGTTGTATGTGTTATATACCGTTTGTGTTATGTTGTGTGTTATGTTGTGTGTTTTGTTGTTGTGCGTTATTGATGTTATGTTGTGGTTATGTTGTATGTGTTACTGTTTGGTGTTGGCGTTGGTTGTGTCATGTTGTGTGTTGCGTCGTTTGTGTTATGCTGATGTTGGTAGTTGTGTGTTGCGTTGCATGTGTTATATACTGTTTGTGTTATGTTGGTTGTGTTATGTTGTGTGTTATGTTGTTTGTTATGTTATTGATGTTATGTTGTGTGTTATGTTGTAACGTTTGTAGCTGTTTGTGTTATAAGTTGCGTGTTAAGTGTTGTTTGTGTTATGTTATTGATGTTAGCGTTGTGTGTTATGTTGTATGTGTTATATACTGTTTGTGTTATGTTGGTTGTGTTAAGTGTGTGTGTTATGTTGTTTGTGTTATGTTATTGATGTTATGTTGTGTGTTATGTTGTATGTATATACTGTTTGTGTTATGTTGGTTGTGTTATGTTGTGTGTTATGTTGTTTGTGTTATGTTATTGATGTTATGTTGTGTGTTGGTGTTGTATGTGTTATATAACTGGTTTGTGTTATGTTGGTTGTGTTATGTTGTGTGTTCTGTTGTTTGTGTTATGTTATTGATGTTATGTTGTGTGTTATGTTGTATGTATATACCGTTTGTGTTATGTTGGTTGTGTGTTGTGTGTTATGTTGTTTGTGTTATGTTATTGATGTTATGTTGTGTTGTGTTATATGTGTTATATACTGTTTGTGTTATGTTGGTTGTGTTATGTTGTGTTATGTGTTTGTGTTATGTTATTGATGTTATGTTGTGTGTTATGTTGTATGTGTTATATACTGTTTGTGTTATGTTGGTTGTGTTATGTTGTGTGTTCTGTTGTTTGTGTTATGTTATTGATGTTATGTTGTGTGTTGTGTTGTATGTGTTATATACTGTTTGTGTTATGTTGGTTGTGTTATGTTGCGTTACGTTGTTTGTGTTATGTTATTGATGTTGTGTTGTGTGTTGCGTTGTATGGTTATATACTGTTTGTGTTATGTTGGTTGTGTTATGTTGTGTGTTCTGTTGTTTGTGTGTTATTGATGTTATGTTGTGTGTTATGTTGTATGTATATACCGTTTGTGTTATGTTGGTTGTGTTATGTTGTGTGTTATGTTGTTTGTGTTATGTTATTGATGTTATGTTGTGTGTTATGTTGTATGTTATATACTGTTTGTGTTATGTTGGTTGTGTTATGTTGTGTGTTCTGTTGTTTGTGTTATGTTATTGATGTTATGTTGTGTGTTATGTTGTATGTGTTATATACTGTTTGTGTTATGTTGGTTGTGTTATGTTGTGTGTTCTGTTGTTTGTGTTATGTTATTGATGTTATGTTGTGTGTTATGTTGTATGTGTTATATACTGTTTGTGTTATGTTGGTTGTGTTATGTTGTGTGTTATGTTGTTTGTGTTTGTGTTATTGATGTTATGTTGTTTGTGTTATGTTGTTGGTGTTATGTTGTTTGTGTTATGTTGGTTGTGTTATGTTGTGTGTTATGTTTGTGTTATGTAATTGAATTGTAACAGTTTATTTAGCCAGTAAAACACAGATACAGAGTGGATAATAATAACAATATTAACATGGCTGAACCAGTTGAGAACCTGAGCTCTCTTGTAGGCACCTGATATATACTATACATTTATCCCAAGGAAGTATTATGTAACATTTAGAGATAAAGTTGTCAAATATTTTTTTCTGGAGGATTTTCGTACGCTGAATTCATTCCTGGAATATGACAAGCCAAATATTGCACTGTTTTGGAGTTAGTGTTATATATTAAAAATGGCTACCGTGCAGAAAGGGAAATTTTGACAGGTCGGTAGAGACAGTATAACGCTTTTATTTACAGTCTTGACACACTCAGCAATTATACCTTTAGCATAGCTGTTCTTTGTGTTATTTGAAAATTTGGAGCATATACTGATTAATATTTACTCCTGAAATTGAATCATGCGGAGACAGTAGTTACATACAAAAGTTACCCCCCCAAAATACACTCTGTGGAGGAATCTTTCTTTATTTTTATGCATTTATCTAGAAACTCCTGATATAAAAACGCAATATAAAATGAGAATGAAACTGAGGCAATATAGAATAATAATGAAAGTGATCATACAAATGAACTAAATCCGGCAAAAAAAGTAGCATCAATATTAGAACAGAATTTCCTTGTCTTTCAAATGTTCCTGCAGATTTCGTCAGCTGTGCTGCAGTTACATGCAGCAGTACACACCAGCTTTGACTTCTTACATTTACAATGAACGCTTGTATGCTGTTTGGTGCATTTGCAGCTGATGAGCTGCATGCAGAAGTCGTGAGTGAAGGCAGGGACTTGAGAACAGGGACAAGTGAGCCATCACCTACAATAATATCCATCCCATCGTCTCAAGAGGGGGCAGCATGGGATACTGTACCCCAGTTTGCACCACGGGCGAGCCTTGTCCACTTGTAAACTCTGCAAATGAACTCTTCGGAATCGTGGAGTGCTCTCTCACAGAGATCACCTTTACCAAAAAATTGCAAGAGATTCTGATGCTCGTTGAAGACATTCCAACAGTGACTTTTTGGTGTGACCAGCCAAAAGGGATATATTGTCAACCTGTCAGAGCATGAAATGCAGGCGGTGTGCTCAACATATTATTATCAAGTTGACCTTTAATGGTGTGGATTGGGATGAATTTTCTGTTCTTGGATGTTCCGGACTTCATCCATACTTTTGAGCACGGTATCTTGCTGAAATGTGCTAGAAGGAGGACCAAGACATCGGTGTGCCGAGCAGCAACAGCAATGCTTGATGCTCGGCTCCTCACGCAGTGTAAAATTATTCGAGTGTTTGCCTCTTCAAGCGGGTTTCCAGGCCTTTTGTGACAATGTCAGGATTTGAGGATTCCACCTGCTCCTGATTGCTAAACTCACCAGATACTACAAAAGTCTTGTTGCATGGTGCTTGCAGAATCAGCTGTCGGGACAAGAATGCTGCCAGGTCAGCCTTATTCTCTGTAAGGGAAATAAAACTCTCCCATTTTGGTGAAGGGGCACATCCCTGTTCTGCACCTTTCTTCTCACTGTGGTACTGCTCCTTTGCCCCGTCTTTTATGGTTCCACTTTTGATTAAAGTTCCATAATACCTGTCAAAGATGACGTCTATGCGGCTGAATGAAGCTCCACTCTTCAAGACAGACGCAACGAATACATCTGCCAAATCCTCAAATGTTCTGGTGTTCTGTCGTTTCCCAATAGCTACCACGGGAGCCTGACCAACAATGATGAGCGTTACTACTTCGCCTAGGTTTCACAGGGTTGCAGGGTTGGCGGGGAAGGTGTTTTGCCAATCAGTACCTCTGACAGACACGCCTTTGAGCCTGACCGGCGATCTCCATTCATTTCTGCAATGGCTAGAGGGACATCTCTTCCTGACTGGAAAGCAGGGATCAGACGTTGAAGGAGCTTGCTATCTGCTTTGACGACTTTCTGTGGGCTAGTTGTGGATTTCTTTTGTTCCACTTCTTAAAGAGAAGAAAAGGCCAGAGGTTTGTTCCTGGGTAAGACGTCACTGAAGTTCACCTCTTTGTCACCGCAAGGCGTAAGTCTTTCTTCAACAATTGTGATCAGATGCTCTTGTCCTTTCTGATGAGCCATCAGGAGGTCTTCTTCAATTTTCTTTGTAACAATATTCATTGTGGCAATGTTTTGCAAGTTTGGAGATGTATCCACTGAGATAGGTTGAAGGTCTACAGTGTTGTCAATAGGTTATCTTCATCTTGTAAGTCATATTTCTGTCTGGCTTGGTTGCACTCATTGTGTGTGAAGGCGTCATCTGACCCGATTCCATACACATATTTGGTCGTAAGAGAGGACCCATCTGCTCAAGGCTGGTGTTGTTTTGGTGATGCCAATGATACCTTTCTTCCCAGTGCCGTTCAGCCAATCCTGTCTTTGATCAAGATCCACCGTGATTAAACGACTGGTTTGACCGCTTCACTACAAAGTTCCCTTTATCAAAGTTAGCCTTCACATTATCAGGCAGCTGGTACCTCTCACTGATATACACTGTTCCCCAGCGGACATAGTTTATGTGGTTATATCTCATGAAGAAAGTAAGCATCAACTGGAAAGCGTGCACAGTTAAAATCCGTAGATTTTTTTCTGATAATACCCACAGCTTGTTTGCAGACAAAAAACAACAAAACAATTGTCACAGCATTTTTTTTCTTTGCTTTGAGAGTATCAAAATATTTAATTTTCAGTCTTCACGTCAGCCATATTTTTCTATTGGTTGTTATGGGAAACTGGGGCATGATTAAGCTTGTCAAACTAGAAGAAATGGTTTCAACACATTCTAATCCTTTAGAAAAGTAGGTTTGCCGACTTTGTTTCGAAAATGCCTGGGAGTTCCTGTTTACAGAAATTAGAACCAGTTTAAACATGGCGAAAACAGCGAGTCCACCCACCTGGGGGGGGGGGGGAGGGGAGGGAGGAAGCCCCCGCCCCACCCAAATATTTATGAAATCTAACCAATATCATGGGTATTTTGAGGCCATTTTGAGGGCCTGTGCACTTGATATTAGGAGATATTCTGAGGTCAATAATAATTACTTCTTACTATACAAAAACACTTGAGTACAATGCTGCATTAAAGAAAAAGTATTGGAATAATCTGGTGAAAAGGGGGGTCCGGACCCCCAGCACCCCCCTGGACCTGCCCTTGTATATAATATTAAGAAACGTTTTTCCCTTCTGTTATGTTTCTGTTTTTTACACAGCCAGTCGTCTTCTTCTTCTTCTTCTTCTTCTTCTTCTTCTTTCTTCTTCTTCTTCTTCTTCTTCTTCTTCTTCTTCTTTTCTTTTTCTTTTCTTTTTCTTCTTTTTCTTCTTCTTTCTTCTTCTTCTTCTTCTTCTTCTTCTTCTTCTTCTTCTTCTTCTTCTTCTTCTTCTTCTTCTTCTTCTTCTTCTTCTTCTTCTTTTTCTTTTTCTTTTTCTTCTTTTTCTTCTTTTTCTTCTTTTTCTTTTTCTTTTTCTTTTTCAAGGGGTAGTGTTAAAGGGATCATACAACCAGCGAGGTCATCCTAAAACTATATCTTGCTCTTGTGAGACCTCACTTGGATTACGCAGTTCAGTTCTGGTCACCGTACTACAGAATGGATATTGAATCCCAAGAAAGCATACAGAGGAGAATGACAAGACTAATCCCGGGCATTAGGAACCTTGAGTAAACTTTAAAGCATATGAATTTGCTTTCCCTCGAGAGACGTAGAGTGAGGGGCAATCTGATTGACGTGTATAAATGCTAGTCAGGGTTAAACAAAGGTGATATAACAAAGGTACTCAAACTATCCACCGAGGAGCGAACTGGTTACAATGGTTTTAAATTAGACACATTTAGATTTAGGCGCGATATAGATAAACACTGGTTTGGAAATAGAGTAGTGGATGAATGGAACAGGTTACCAAACATCATCGTTAACTCGAACACGCTGGATAGCTTTAAATATAGCCTAGACGGATATATGAGCAATAGAGGTTGGGTGTGAACGGGACTGCCTAGTTTCCTCCATTCTTATGTATTAGGGATTCAGGGGGTAGTGTTAGGAGGTTCTATCAGGGGGTAGTATCAGGGGTAGTATCAGGGGTAGTATCAGTGGTAGTATCAGGGGTAGTATCAGGGGGTAGTATCAGGGGTAGTATCAAGGGTAGTATCAGGGGTATTATCAGGGGTAGTATCAGTGGTAGTATCAGGGGTAGAATCAGGGGTAGTATCAGGAGGTAGTGTCAGTTTCAGTAAATGCGTGAGGTCGGCAGCTAGTAACTGGGTCGGGAGAGAGGCAAAGCTCGAGATGGTTTTGTCAGGCCTGTGTGGCTGACAGAGGGGGGCGGGGAGGTGGCAGAGGGGTGGAGGGGGAGAAGAGGTGGTAGAGGGGTGGAGGGGGAAAAGAGGGAGTTTAGGGGTGGAGGGGGAAGAGGGGCTATGTGGCGGTAGAGGGAAGAGAAGATATAGGGGTGGAGGAGTGATGAGGGAGTGTTGGGGAAGGGTGGGGGTTATCATACCCACACCAGGAAGGATAGAGTAAAAAGTGAGTTAAAGAACTATACCGCTTTAACGTGCTTCCTGAGAAAATAAAACTCCGCCTGGTGACATCACTTATCACACCGATATTAACTTACCCAGCAGTACCTCTTATGAGCACCACTCAATTATTAAAATTACAGGTGAAAGATACCCCTTCACCAGAACCACAGCCGAGATACATAGAGACCTGAGAATAAAACCCATCAACCAGCAGCTACGGACCCTGGCCAGCAGAGTCTGGCAAAAGATAGAATGATCAGAGCAAAAACGCCTTCAAAGACTCCCATCAGACAACGACGACAACCATACATGGTTCCCAAAAAGCTACCAAATCTCAAAAGGTCCATTACCACCCCCGTTCTATACGGCCAGGCAATAGACAACGTCCCTAGACCAACATCCGCCAGTAGGGTCGGCGGAATATGAAATATGGCCCTCAAAACACCCATATATGGGATAGGGTAGGATGTCTAGTGCTTGTACCGACAGACAGAGCTACCAGACAACCAGAAATCAGCTCTAGGAAAACCACCCACAATAACTAACCCATGACACAACCCTAACACACTATTAGCTTAGCTAGGCGGTCAGCCCGCCCTCTCTTACCTCCTCCTAAATTTCTTCAATTTCCGAACTATAACTTCCTTCCTCCACCCCTAATATTCTTTCACCTCTCCTTTCTCTACACAAAAATAAAATTACTCCGTTTGTCACCGTTAATCACTGCTGGTCACCGTTAATCACCGCTGGTCAACGTTAATCACTGCTGGTCAACGTTAATCATCACCTAGTCACCGTTAATCACTACTGGTCAACGTTAATCACTGCTGGTCAACGTTAATTACTGCTGGTCAACGTTAATCGTCGCCTAGTCACCGTTAATCACTGCTAGTCACGGGTGCCAAGGTGCCGCGCCAGCAGGGTGTGACACGCTCCGCCAAGATCACCACCAGTCACTGCATTAATTCTTCTACCGTCAAGGTCATGTCTGGCCCAGGTATGTTATGACCTCACCTGGGCCACACTGGTCACCACCTCACCTGGGCCACACTGTTGACCACCTCATCTGGGTCACACTGTTGACCACCTCACCTGGGTCACACTGTTGACCACCTCACCTGAGCCACACTGTTGACCACCTCACCTGGGTCACACTGTTGACCACCTCACCTGGGTCACACTGTTGACTACCTCACCTGGGCCACACTATTGACCACCTAACCTGGGCCACACTGTTGACCACCTAACCTGGGCCCAACACTGTTAACCACCTAACCTGGGCCACACTGTTGACCACCTCACCTGAGCCACACTGTTGACTACCTCACCTGAGCCACACTGTTGACCACCTCACCTGAGCCACACACTGTTGACCACCCTACCTGAGCCACACTGTTGACCACCTCACCTGAGCCACACTGTTAACCACCTCACCTGAGCCACACACTTGGGTCTTAAAGATAGTGAGGGCTAGGATTCTGGCCCAGATGTTGAAGCCAACAAGGACAAGTGTTTTTCGATGACCCAACCCATGGCCACCCCTGACGCTATGGGCACCCCAGGCCACCCTGACGCTATGTGGCACCCAGTTCACCCTAACGCTATATGTGGCACCCCATGACCACGTCTGACGCTATGTGGCACCCCAGGCCACCCCTGACGCTATGTGGCACCCCAGGGCCACCCCCTGACGCTATATGGCACCATGGCCACCCCGACGCTATGTGGCACCCGTTCACCCCTAACGCTATGTGCACCGCGACCACGTTCCTGACGCTATGTGGCACCCCAGCCACCCATGGCTCTATGGCAAACCAAGCGCCACCTGACACTATATGTCACCCACAGGGCCACCCATAGTGCTAGGTGGCACCCTCAGGGCACCCATGGAGCTTTGTGGGGAACCCGCGACATTCCGACGCTATGTGGCACCCCAAGCACCCCTGACGCTATGTGGCACCCCATGGCCACCCATGACGCTATGTGGCACCCCGTTCACCCCCAACGCCATGTGGCACCCCAAAGCCATGTCTGACGCTATGTGGCACCCCAGTACCCCCTGTCGCTATGTGGCACGCCAGGGCCACTCATAGCGCTATGTGGCACGTCCAGGGCCACTCATGGTGCTATGTGGTATCCCAGGCCCACCCATGATGCCATGTGGCACCCCCAAGCTCACCACCTGACGCTATGTGGCAACTCCAGGGCCACCCCTGACGTTATGTGGCACCCTTAGAGCCACATCTGACGCTATGTGGCACCCCAGGGCCATCCATAGCGCTATGTGGCAACCCAGGGCCACTCATGACGCTATGTGGCACCCAAGGGCCACCCCAGATGCAATGTGGCACCCCAGGGCCACTTCTGATGTTATATGGCACCCCCTAGGCAACCCTAGATATTAAGTGAAACCTTGACACCGTATGGCAATCCTAAGGCCACCCCGGACAATACATGGCACCTACAGGGTCGCCCTTGACACTATATGACAACCCCAGGGTCATCCCTAACACTGTGTGGTACCCAGCGGCCAGGAAGGACACAACAACAGCAACAGCAACAACAACAACAACAACAACAACAACAGCGGGCAGGAACATAAGATTGTAGGAACTGCAGGAATATCAATATCAATAGTTATTGGCCCATACTGGGCAGTCCCTTTTACATCCAACCTCTATTGCTCATATCCGTCTAGGCTATATTTACAGCTATCCAGCGTGTTCGAGTTAACGATGATGTTTGGTAACCTGTTCCACTCATCCACTACTCTATTTCCAAACCAGTGTTTCCCTATCTCGCGCCTAAATCTAAATGTGTCTAATTTAAGACCATTGTAACCAGTTCGCTCCTCGGTGGATAGTTTGAGTACCTTTGTTATATCACCTTTGTTTAACCCTAACTAGCATTTATACACCTCAATCATATCGCCCCTCACTCTACGTCTCTCTAGGGATTACAAATTCATATGCTTTAACCTGTCTCTATACTCAAGGTTCCTAATGCCCGGGATTAGTCTTGTCATTCTCCTCTGTATGCTTTCTAGGGATTCAATATCCATTCTGTAGTACGGTGACCAAAACTGAACTGCATAATCCAAGTGAGGTCCTACAAGAGCAAGATATAGTTTTATGATAACCTCGCTGGTCTGGTAACTAAATTGTTTAGAGCAAATACGTATTGGTGTCTTTGTTTAAGATTCCTACATATCATTACCACTAAATATTTCTCACGGTCGAATTTCTCTATAACATGGTTGTTCGTTTTTTATATGGTTTCTCTGTTTATATCTCGACATTAAACTTCATCTGCCATTTTCAGACCATGCAAAAAATATATTTAGATCTTCCTGTTGTTTTGCCGAGTCATCGTGAGATTTGAGTACGCGCCCTATTTTAGGATCGTCAGCAAATTTACTTAAGTTGCTGTCTACGCCTATATCTATGTCGTTTATGTATATAATAAATAGTAATGGTCCAAATACAAAGCCTTGGGGTACTCTACTAGTTACGTCACCCCAATCAGATTTAGTGCCATTAATGCTTACTCGCTGTTTCCTGTCATGTAACCACGCCCTAATCCATTGTAGAATATCTCCTCCAATACCATGAGCCTCCACTTTTCGTATTAGTCTTTCGTGAGGGACTTTGTAAAAGGCTTTGCTAAAGTCGAGGTAAACCGCATCATAATCGTATCCGTCATCCACTGATTCGAAAACAGCTGAAAAGAATGATAATAGATTTGTCAGACATGAACGCCCGCTTGTGAAGCCATGCTGGGAATCATTGATCAATTTGTGTTTCTCCAGGTGATTTCGAAATGAGTTTGAAATTATTGCTTCCTGCAATTTGCCTACAGTTGATGTTAAACTGAATGGACGGTAGTTTGAGGACAGTGATCTATCTCCTTCCTGAAAATCGGTATTACTGGGTGAACACAGGCGATGCAGCACACAAGTGAACAATGAGAGGTGGTGAAGAGTGAACATTAAAACACGCTACAGTACAGTGAGAAGGGAGGAGGGGGCCATGTCGTAATTGTTTAGAGTTACCGTCGTCGACAGAGACGCAGTTGTGTCCACCGAGGCAGCGACGCTTCTTGATTTAAAAGCCAATTTATTCATTCAGGGAATAGTGTTTTGGTGGAGCACTGCTGCCACAACGAGTGCCACCCACAAGTGTGTACCAGCCACCCACAAGTGTATCTGCCACCCACAAGTGTACTGTGCCCCACAAGGGTACTGGGCCCAAAAGGGCACTGTGCCACCCACAAGTGTACTGTGCCACCCACAAGTGTATGCTGTGCCACCCACAAGGGTACTGACACCCACAAGTGTACTATGCCAACAATAAGTGTACCAGCCACCCACAAGTGTACTGTGCCAACCCAATAAGTGTACTGTACACCCATGGTACTCACACCCACAAGTGTGACTATACACCCACAAAGTGTATCACACACCATAAATATGCCACCCAAGGTACTGTGCCAATTCCACAAGGGTACTCACACCCACAAGTGTATCTGCCACCCACAAGGGTATCACACCCACAAGGTACTATCCACCCACAAGTTGTACTGTGCCAATCATAAGTGTATCACACCCTAAGTGGTGCCAATCTAATAAGGATGGCCACCCACAAGTGTATCAGCACCCATTGCACACACAATTACTAGCACCCACAAGGTACTGTGCCAACCCATAAAGTGTACTGTGCCACCCACAAGTGTACTCTTCCACACCCACAAGGTACTGTGCCACCATAAGTGTACTGTGTCACCACATGGGTATCAATAAATTCATTAAGGTATCAAACAATACAAGGTACTGGCCACCCCCACAAGTGTACTGTGCCACCCACAAGTGTATTGTGCCACCCACAAGGGTATCGTGCTCACCCACAAGGGTACTTCACACCCATTAAAGTGTGTCAAAGCCACCCACCAAGTGTACTGTGGCTCACCCATTAAGTGTACTGTGCCAATCTACCAAGTGTACTCTCAATAACCCATTACTGGCATCAGCCAATCAATTGGGTACTGGGCCACCCACAAGGTATCTGTGCCAACTAATAAGGGCACCAGCACCCACAAGGGCACACACACCCACAAGTGTACCAGCCACCCACAAGTGTACTGTGTCACCCACAAGGGCATCAACACCCATTAAGTAGTATTGTGCCACCCACAAGTGTACCAACAACGACAATGTACTGTGGTCAACACAAGGTACCACACCCAAATGTACTGTACACCCACAAGTGTACACACCCACTGTGTACTGTGCCACCCACATGTACTGCAGCCATCCACAAGTGTGACTGTACAACTAATGGTACGCACACCCACAAGTGTACTGTGCCAATCTAATAAGTGTACTGGGTCAACCCACAAGTGTACTTACGAGCCAATCCACAAGGTACTGTGTCACCCACAAGGTACTGTGCCACCCACAAGTGTGTTGGGCCACCCACAAGTGTACTGTGCCAACCACAAGTGTACTGTGTCCACCACAAGGGTATCAACATCCACAAGTACCACACCCACAAGGTAGGCCACACCAATAAGTGCATTGTACACCCACAAGTGTACTGTGCCAATCTACAAGGTATCACACCCACAAGTGTGACTGTGTCACCCACAAGTGTACTGTGTCACCCACAAGTATCTGCCACCCACAAGTGTGTACGAGCCAATTCACAAGCAAACAGCCACCCACAGTGTACTGGGCCACCCAACAAGTGTACTGTGCCTAACCCATAAGTGTACCAGCCAACCATTAAGTGTACAATAATCTAATAAGTGTATCACACAATAACTATCAGTGTACTGTAGTCACCCACATATCAATAATTCATTAAGTATCAGCCACATAAGTGTACTGAACACCCACAAGTGTAATTGTGCCAATCTAATAAGTGTACTCACACCATTACAGGTACTACACAGCCAATCTAATGCTGGCATCAATAATAAGTGTACTGTGCCAATCTAATGTATGGCACTTTCAGGTCACCCATTACATGGCATTGTACACCCATTAAGTGTACTGTGCCACCCATAAGGTACTGAGCCACCCACATGGTAACTAACACCCATTGCGTAATTGTGCCACCCACAAGGTACTCAGCAACCCACAAGTGTACTGTGCTCACCCATTAAGGGCACACAACATATGTACTGTGCCACCCATAAGTGTATCAACACCCATAAAGGTACTGTGTCACCATTGCATGAGGTACTGGGCCACCCATTAAGGGCATCAACACCCATTGTGCTGGGCCACCCACAAGGTGACTGCCACCCACAAGTGTACTGGAGTCACCCATAAAGTGTACTGTGCCACTCCACAAGTGTACTGTACACCCACAAGTGTACTGTGCCACCCACAAGGGTACTGTGCCACCCACATGGCACTGTGCCACCCACAAGTGTACTGTGCCACCCACAAGTGTACTGTGCCACCCACAAGGGTACTGTGCCACCCACAAGTGTACTGTGCCACCCACAAGGGTACTGTGCCACCCACAAGGGTACTGTGCCACCCACAAGGGGTGCCACCCACAAGGGTACTGTGCCACCCACAAGTGTACTGCAGCCACCCATAAGTGTACTGTGCCACCCACAAGGGTACTGTGCCACCCACAAGTGTATCTGCCACCCACAAGGGTACTGTGCCACCCACAAGGGTACTGTGCCACCCACAAGGGTACTGTGCCCACAAGGGTACTGTGCCACCCACAAGTGTACTGGGCCACCCATAAGTGTACTGCCACCCACAAGGGTACTGTGTCACCCACAAGTGTACTGGGCCACTCCACCAGTGTACTGGCCACCCACAAGGGTACTGTGTCACCCACAAGTGTACTGCCACTCCACCAGTGTACTGGGCCAAACCTACAAGGGTACTGTGTCACCCACAAGGGTACCACACTCCACCAGTGTACTGTGTCACCCACAAGTGTACTGGCCACCCACAAGTGTACTGTGTCACCCACAAGTGTACTGGGCCACCCACAAGGGTACTGTGCCACCCACAAGTGTACTGTGTCACCCATGTACTGGGCCACCCACAAGGTGCTGTGTCACCCACAAGTGTACTGGGCCACCCACAAGGGTACTGGGCCACTCCACCAGTGTACTGGGCCACACCCACAGTGGGTACTGGGCCACTCCACCAGTGTACTGTGTCACCCACAAGTGTACTGGCCACCCACAAGTGTACTGTGTCACCCACAAGTGTACTGGGCCACCCACAAGGGGTACTGGGCCACCCACAAGGGTGCTGGGCCACCCACAAGTGTGCTGGGCCACCCACAAGGGCACTGTGTCACCCACAAGTGTACTGTGCCACCCACAAGGGTACCAACAATCCAACAAGTGTACTGTGCCACCACAAGTGCTGTGCCACCGATGTAACATGTGCCACCCACAAGTGTACTGTGCCACCCACAAGTGGTACTGTGTCACCCATTAAGTGTACTCAGCTACCCACAGTGTACTGTGCCACCCACAAGGGTACTGTGTCACCCACAAGTGTACTGGGCCACCCACAAGGGTACTGGGCCACCCACAAGGGTACTGGGCCACCCACAAGTGTACTGGGCCACCCACAAGGGTGTACTTGTGTCACCATTGCATTGCCACTCCACCAGTGTACTCACACCCACAAGGGTACTGGGCCACCCACCAGTGTACTGTGTCACCCACAAGTGTGTACTGGCCACCCACAAGTGTACTGTGTCACCCACAAGTGTACTGGGCCACCCACAAGGGTACTGTGCCACCCACAAGTGTACTGTACCCACAAGTGTACTGGGCCACCACAAGTGTACTGTGTCACCCACAAGTGTACTGGGCCACCCACAAGGGGTACTGCCACCCACACAGTGTACTGGGCCACCCACAAGGTACTGGCCACTCCACCAGTGCCTGTGTCACCCACAAGTGTACTGGCCACCCACAAGTGTGTACTAGCCACCCACAAGGGTACTGTGCCACCCACAAGTGTACTGGCCACCCACAAGGGTACTGGGCCACCCACATGGGTACTGTGTCACCCACAAGTGTACTGGGCCACCATAAAGGGTACTTGGGCCACCCACCAGTGTACTGTGTCACCCACAAGTGTACTGGGCCACCCACAAGTGTGTACTGTGTCACCCACAAGTGTACTGGCACCCAAAAGGGTACTGTGCCACCCATAAGTGTACTGTGCCACCCACAAGTGTACTGTGTCACCCACAAGGGTACTGGGCCACCCACAAGTGTACTGTGCCACCCACAAGTGTACTGTGTCACCCACAAGTGTACTGTGTCACCCATGCTGTGCCACCCACAAGGTGACTGTGCCACCCACAAGTGTGCTGTGTCACCCACAAGGGTACTGTGCCACCCACAAGGTGCTGTGCCACCCACAAGTGTACTGTGTCACCCACAAGGTACTGTGCCACCCAGGGTGTACTGTGCCACCCACAAGGGTACTGTGTCACCCACTAAGGTACTGGGCCACCCACAAGTGTACTGTGTCACCCAAAGTGTACTGTGCCACCCAGTGTACTGTGCCACCCACAAGGGTACTGTGCCACCCACAGTGTACTGTGCCACCCACAAGGGTACTGTGTCACCCACAAGGGTACTGGGCCACCCATAAGTGTAATTGTGCCACCCACAAGTGTGACTGTGTCACCCACAAGTGTACTGTGTGTCACCCACAAGGGTACTGTGCCACCCACAAGGGGTACTGTGCACCCTAAGGAAGCACCCAAAGTGTATGGCCACCCAAAGTGTACTGTGCCACCCATCAAGTGTACTGGGCCACCCACAAGTGTACTGCCACCCACAAGGGTACTGTGTCACCCACAAGGGTACTGTGCCACCCACAGCAGTGCACCCACAAGTGTACTGTGTCACCCACAAGGTACTGGGCCACCCACATGTACTGTGCCACCCACAGTGTACTGTGCCACCCAACAGGTACTGTGTCACCCACAAGGGTACTGTGTCACCCACAAGGGTACTGTGCCACCCAGGTACTGGCCACCCACAAGGGTACTGTGCCACCCACAAGTGTACTGGGCCACCCACAAGTGTACTGCACCCACAAGTGTACTGGCCACCCACCAAGTGTACTGTGCCACCCACAAGGGTACTGTGCCAACACAGCTGTGCCACCCAAGGTACTGTGCCACCCACAAGTGTACCTGTGTCACCATAAGTGTACTGGGCCACCCACACTCCACCCACAAGGTACTGTGCCACCCACAAGACTGGCCACCCACCAGTGTACTGGGTCACCCACAAGGGTACTGGTCACCCACCAAGTGTCTGGGACACCACAGACCCACTCCACCAGTGTTGGGGAGACCACCACACACTCCACCAGTGTTGGGGAGACTACCACACACCCACCAGTGTTGGGGAGACCACAACACACTCCACCAGTGTTGGAGACTACACACACTCCACCAGTGTTGGGAGACCACAACACACCCACCAGTGTTGGGGAGACTACCACACACCCACCAGTGTTGGGGAGACCACAACACACCCACCAGTGTGGGAGACTACCACACACCCACCAGTGTTGGGGAGACTACCACACACTCCACCAGTGTTGGGGAGTACCACACTCCACCAGTGTGGAGACTACCACACACACTCCACCGGTGAGACCACCACACTCCACCAGTGTTGGGAGACACCACACACACTCACCAGTGTTGGGGGACAACACACTCTCCACCAGTGTTGAGAGCTACCACACTTCACACCAGTGTTGGGAGACCACGCCACCAGTGTTGAGACACCACACACTCACCATTTGAGGCCCACCACCTCCACCAGTGTTGGGGAGACTACACACACTCCACCAGTGTTGGGAGACCACCACACACTCCTGTTGGGAGACCACACCACACACTCCACCAGTGTTGGGAGACCACAACACACTCACCTGATCGTGGGAGACCACAACACACACTCCCTGTTGGGGAGACTACCACACACTCCACCAGTGTTGGGAGACTACCACACACTCCAGATGTTGGGGAGACACCACCACTCCACCAGTGTTGGGAGACTACACACACACCCACCAGTGTTGGGGCTACCACACACTCCACCAGTGTTGGGAGACTACCACACTCCACCAGTGTTGGGGAGACCACAACACACTCCACCTGGTCTGTGTTGAGACTACCCACACACTCCACCAGTGTTGGGAGACACCACACACTCCACCAGTGTTGGAGACCTGGCCACACTCCACCAGTGTTGAGACTACATCCACCAGTGTTGGGGGTGACAGTCGTTATCACAGTCAGCTGGCGCCAAGTGCCCACGCGTGAGACTGATGGTGTAGTTCATGACTGTTAGTGGCTGTATTCCATGAGTGCTAGTGGCTGTAGTTATGAGTGTTGGTGGCTGTAGTTCACTGAAAGTGTTGGTGGCTGTAGGTCATGAGTGTGTGTGTTGGTGGCTGCTTGTGGTTCATGAGTGTTAGTGAGTGTAGTTCATGAGTGTTAGTGGCTGGTTCATGAGGTGTTGGCTGTAGTTCATGACTGTTGGTGAGTGTATTCATGAGTGTGTGCTTTGCGCGATGGTGTTGGTGGCTGTAGTTCATGAGTGTTAGTACTGTAGTTCATGAGTCTGTGGCTTGTGGTTGTAGTGGCTGTAGTTCATGAGTGTTAGTGGCTGTAGTTCATGAGTGTTAGTGCTGTAGTTCATGACTGTTAGTGGCTGGATTCATGAGTGTTGGTGGCTGTAGTTCATGAGGTGTTAGTGGCTCTAGTTCATAGTGTTAGTGGCTGTAGTTCATGAGTGTTGGTAACTTGTTCAAGTGGCTGTAGTTCATGACTGTTAGTGGCTGTAGTTCATGAGTGTTAGTGGCTGTAGTTCATGGTGTTAGTGGCTGTAGTTCATGAGTGTTAGTGGCTGTAGTTCATGAGTGTTAGTGGCTGTAGTTCATCAGGTTAGTGGCCAGGTGTTGGTGGCTGTAGTTCATGGTGTTGGTGGCTGTATGAGTGGTGGCTGTAGTTCATGAGTGTTAGTGGCTGTTCATGAGTGTTGGTTTATTCATGAGTGTTAGTGGCTGTAGTTCATGAGTGTTAGTGGCTGTAGTGTTAGTGGCTGTAGTTCATGAGTGTTAGTGGCTGTAGTTCATGACTGTTAGTGGTTGTAGTTCATAGTGGCTGTATTCATGAGTGGTGGCTGTAGTTCATAGTGTTAGTGGCTGTAGTTCATGACTGTTGGCTGTAAGTTCATGACTGTTAGTGGCTGTAGTTCATGAGTGTTAGTGGCTGTAGTTCAAATGATGTTATTGGCTGTAGTTCATGACCATATTTGGTGGCTGTAGTTCATGACTGTTAGTGGCTGTAGTTCATAGTGTTAGTAGCTGTAGTTCATGAGTGTTAGTGGCTGACTGTATTGTATGGTTCATGACTGTTAGTGGCTATAGTTCACGAGTGTTAGTGGCTGTGGTTCATGCATGATAGAGTGTGAAGGTGTTGATGGTTCATGAGTGTTAGTGGCTGTAGTTCATGAGCTGTTAGTGGCTGTAGTTCATGAGTGTTAGTGGCTGTAGTTCACATGAGTGTTAGTGGCTGCAGTTCATGACTGTTAGTGGCTGTAGTTCATGACTTTAGTGGCTGTTCATGAGTGTTGGTAGCTGGTTATAGATGTTAGTGGCTGTAGTTCATGAGGTGGCTGTAGTTCTGAGTGTTAGTGGCTGTAGTTCATGAGTGTTGGTATTATGACTGTAGTGTGTTGGTGCGCTGTAGTTCATGAGTGTTAGTGGCTGTAGTTCATGACTGTTAGTAGCTGTAGTTCATGGTGTGTGTGTAGTTCATGACTGTTAGTGGCTGTAGTTCATGAGTGTTAGTGTGGCTGCTTGGTTCCTTGTAGGTGTTAGTGGCTGTAGTTCATGAGTGTTAGTGGCTGTAGTTCATGATTGTTAGTGGCTGTAGTTCATGTAGGTGTTGTGTGGCTGTAGTTCATGAGTGTTAGTGGCTGTAGTTCATGAGTGTTAGTGGCTGTAGTTCATGAGTGTTAGTGGCTGTAGTTCATGGAGGTGTTAGTGGCTGTAGTTCATGACTGTTAGTGGCTTGTAGTTCATGGGTATTAGTGGCTGTAGTTCATGAGGTGTTAGTGGCTGTAGTTCATGAGTGTTATTGGCTGTGGTTCATGAGTGTGTTGGTGGCTGTGGTTCCATGAGTGTGTTAGTGGCTGTAGTTCATGACTGTTAGTGGCTGTGGTCATGACTGTTAGTGGCCGTAGTTCATGAGTGTTAGTGGCTGTAGTTCATGAGTGTTAGTGGCTGTAGTTCTGCAAGTGTTAGTGGCTGTAGTTCATGACGTGTTAGTGGCTGTAGTTCATGACTGTGCCAGTGGCTGTAGTTCATGATTTTAGTGGCTGTAGTTCATGAGTGTTTTGTAGTGGCTGTAGTTCATGAGTGTTAGTCGTAGTCTGAGTGTTAGTGGCTGTAGTTCATGAGTGTTAGTGGCTGTAGTTCATGACTGTTGTGTTAGTGGCTGTAGTTCTTAGTGTTAGTACGGCTGTAGTTCATGACTGTTGGTGGCTGTAGTTCATGAGTGTTAGTGGCTGTAGTTCATGAGTGTTAGTGGCTGTAGTTCATAGTGTTAGTGGCTGTAGTTCATGAGTGTTAGTGGCTGTAGTTCATGACTGTTGGTGGCTGTAGTTCGCCCAGTGTTAGTGGCTGTAGTTCATGGTGTTAGTGGCTGTAGTTCATGGTGTTAGTGGCTGTAGTTCATTGAGTGTTAGTGGCTGCTGTAGTTCAGGTGGTGCTGAGTTCATGAGTGTTGGTGGCTGTAGTTCACAAGAGAAAGAGAGAGGGATCTCACCTTGCCCACTGTAACACACACTGGCCGGATCTCTACACCACAACAACAAAATATAGTGTGAATGAATCGCTTGTGTAGTTTGAGAAGTCATTGGCTTCCTCAGTCCAGTCCCCAGTCCTCCTCAGTCCCTCTCAGTCCCTCCTCTAGTCCCTCCCCCAGTCCTCCTCTGTCCTCCCCCAGTCCTCCCCCCAGTCCCTCACCCAGTCCCTCCTCTAGTCCCTCCCCAGTCCCTCACTCAGTCCCGCCCCCAGTCCCCAGTCTCCTCCAGCCCCTCCTCCAGTCCCTCACTCAGTCCGCCCCCAGTCCCCAGTCCCTCCTCCATCCCTCCTCCAGCCCCTCCCCAGTCCTTCCCACAGCTCCTCCCCAGTCTCTCCTAGTCCCTCCTCCAGTCCGTCCCCAAGCCCCTCCTCAGCCCCTCCTCAGTCCTCCCCCCCAGTCCTCCTCTGGTCCCTCCTCCAGTCCCTCCTCCAGTCCTCCCCTAAGCCTCCCCAGTCCCTCCCAATCCCTCCCCAGCCTCTCCTCAGTCCCTCCCCAGCCTCTCCCCTAGCACCTCTCCCCCCCTCCCCAGTCCTCCCCCCAGCAGCCCCTCCCCAGCCCTCCCCCAGTCCCCTAGCCTCTCCCCAGTCCTCCCCAGCCTCCCCTAGCCCCAGTCCCTCCCCCAGCCCCTCTTCAGTCCCTCGTCCCTCCCCAGTCCCTCTTCAGTCTCCCCTCCCCCTCCTAGCCCCTCCCAGCCTCCCCAGTCCTCCCCAGCCTCCCCAGTCCCTCCCAGCCCCTCCCCAGTCCTCCTCCAGTCCTCCTCCAGCCCCTCCTCCAGCCCCTTCCCAGTCCTCCTCAGTCCCTCCTCCAGTCTCTCAGTCCCTCTCCCAGCCCTCCCAGGCCTCCCCAGCCCCTCTGTCCTCCTCCAGTCTCCCTCCCTCCCTAGCCTCTCTCCAGCCCCTCCCCCATTCCCCCCCAGCCCCGTCCCCAGCCCTCTCCAGCCTCCCCCCATTCCCTCCTCAGTCCCCCCCCAGTCTCTCCTCTGGTCCTCAGTCCCTCAGTCCCTCCTCCAGTCCTCCCCATTCCCTCCCCAGTCCCTCCCCAGTCCTCCCCAGTCCTCCCCTAGCTCTCCCCAGCCCTCCCCCAGTCCTCCCCAATCCCTCCCCCAGTCCCTCCCTAGTCCCTCCCCAACCCCTCCCCCAGTCCTCCTCCAGTCCCCTCCCCAGTCCCTTCCCCTACCCTCCTCCAGTTCCTCTGTCCTCCTCCAGCCCCTCCTCCAGCCACCCCAGCCCCTCCCCAGCCCCCCCAGCCCCTCCCTAGCCCTCCCTCCAGTCCCTCCTGCCCTCCCACCAGTCCCTCCTCAGTCCTCCTAACCCCTCCCCAGTCCTCCTCAGCCTCCTCCAGCCTCCTCCAGCCTCCCAGCCCCTCCTCAGCCCCTCCCCAGTCCCTCCCAGCCCCTCCCCTAGTCTCTCTCCCCAGCCCCTCCCCCAGTCCTCCCCAGCCTCCTCAGGCACCTCCCCCAGCCTCCCCAGCCCTTCCCCAGCCCCTCCTCCAGTCCCTCCTCCAGTCCCTCCTCCAGTCCCTCCTCTAGTCCCTCCCCTAGCCCCTCCCCAGTCCTTCCCCAGTCCCTCCTCAGTCCCTCCTCTGGTCCTCTAGCCCCTCCCCCAGTCTCCCCCAGGCCCCTCCCCCAGCCCTCTTCAGTCCCTCCTCCAGTCCCCTCCTCTAAGTCCCTCCCTAGCCCCTCCCCAGTCTCTCCCCCGGGCCTCCCCAGCCCCTCCTCAGTCCCTCCTCCAGTCCTCTCCTGGTCCCTCCCCAACCCCTCCTCCAGTCCTCCTCCAGTCCCTCCTCTGGTCCCTCCCCTAGCCCCTCCCCAGTCCCCAGTCCCTCCTCCTGTCCCTCCTCCAGTCCCCTCCTCTAGTCCCCTAGCCTCCCCAGTCCTCCCCCATCCCTCCTCAGCCCTCCTGGCCTCCCCCAGCCCCTCTCCCAGCCTCCCCAGTCCCTCCCCAGTCCCTCCACTAATCCCCTCCTCCACTCCTCTAGGTCCTCCCCAGCCCCCTCCCCAGTCTCTCCTCCAGTCCCTCCCCAGCCCTCCTCAGTTCCTCCCCAGTCCCTCCTCAGTTCCTCCCCAGTCCCTCACTAGTCCCTCCTCCAGTCCTCCCTAGTCCCTCATGCAGTCCCTCCCCCAGCCCCTCCCCAGTCCCTTCCCTAGCCCTTCCCCAGCCCCTCCCCAGTCCCTCCTCCAGTCCCTCCCCTAGCCCTCCCCCAGCCCTCCTCCAGCCCCTCTCAGCCCCTCCCCAGCCCCTCCTCGGTCCTCCCCTGGCCTCCCCCCAGCCTCCCCAGCCCCTCCCCTAGCCTCCCCCAGCCCTCCTAGCCCTCCCAGCCCTCCTAGCCCCTCCCCAGTCCCTTCCCTTTTGTAATTATCGATTTAATCATTTTATTTGGTTGGTCGTCAGTAATTACTTATGTCTTATGTATAGTGTTTCTTCTCCTTCTTGTTCTTCTTGTTCTTCTTCTTGTTCTTCTTCTTGTTCTTCTTCTTGTTCTTCTTGTTCTTCTTGTTCTTCTTTCTCTTCTTGTTCTTCTTGTTCTTGTTCTTGTTCTTCTTCCTCTTGTTGTTGTTGTTGTTGTTGTTGTTGTTGTTCTTCTTTTTCTTCTTCTTCTTCTTGTTCCTTCTTCTTGTTCTTCTTCTTTTTCTTCTTCTTCTTCTTCTTGTTCTTCTTCTTCTTTTTGTTTTTCTTGTTCTTGTTCTTCTTCTCCTTCTACTTCTTCTTCTTCTTCTTCTTCTTCTTCTTCTTCTTCTTCTTCTTCTTCTTCTTCTTTTTTGTTTTCTTGTTCTTGTTCCTGTTGTTCTTCTTCTTCTTCTTCTTCTTCTTCTTCTTCTTCTTCTTCTTCTTTTTTTCTTCTTCTTCTTCTTCTCTTCTTCTTCTTCTTCTTCTTCTTGTTCTTGTTCTTCTTGTTCTTGTTCTTGTTCTTCTTGTTCTTGATAATGTTTTTGAGGCGGAGAGGGTGGCCACTACTCTACAACCCTGGGGGAGGAGAGTGGTGGCCACACACCAGACTTGGGAGGTAGGGGTGGCCACACACCAGTCTGTGGAGGTAGGGGCCACACCAGCCTGGCCACCAACAAGTAAACATTGTGGCCAGATGGTGGATGGTGGCAGGACCTCCACCATAATGAGCTCTGCAGCCCCGCGTCCGACAGCCCAATTACGTGGTGCAGGGTGGCTCTAAGGGCGGCTTCTCTGTTGGGTGGCGCGGCCCGATAAAACAACCTCCCGTACTAACACCCTCCCTTCCACCCCTACCACACCCTTCCCTACCCTCACTGCCCCCCCCACTACCTACTCCGCTGTCTGTCACACAATATTCAAGCATTTACATACAGTTTGATTCCTGCTGTGTGTGTGTGTGTGTGTGTGTGTGTGTGTGTGTGTGGTCCTTCGACCCTTCCTCCTCTCCCTTAGTGTCTATAAATGATGATAATAATAATGATAAATGTTTTATAATACAATTAATGACAGAGATTATTATTATTATTATTACTGTATCTATATATTAATGTGTCCAACCTTTCCTTACTACTACTACTACTACTTTTTTTTTTTTTTTTAAACGTGGCCTCCAGCCTCCCCAATAGCCACACCTTCGCCACCATTTATTACCTTAATATTAAATATCCTACATAAGAAGCTATCCTATCTGTTGAGCCGCAGATCTATGCGGCATTCAGTGACTGTAGCCTCATAGTCAATATCTGCAGCACCCTGAGGCAGAGCAAAGCCGACCGAAGGAGAGAGAAGGACAGTCGACATCTCATCCAGGCTGTGACATAACTGGCTGTTCTGTTCGGAGATCAACTCCGCGAGTCTGGCGTAGAAACATCTTGCACTTGGTCCCATCCCAGAGGTTGTGAACACTAGAGGGTGAAGCTGCCTTGATCAACGTTTTGAATTCTTCCCCATATGCCCTTCTTGTCGTTCTCGTTCCTCCTATGTGCAGCATCGAGAGCAGGTTACGGTGACAAGCGGCCATGGATCAAAAATCCTGATGTCGAAGAAAGCTCGCTGTCCCCGCGTCCAGAATCCTCGAGTACCGACGTCCACACGGGCTTCGTTAGATGTGTTTGAAGTCCTGTGTTGGAAGATCTCGCCATCCAACGGAAGGAGGGTGGTCTACCATGACGTCCCGGCAGATTTCCTTCAACATATTTGCTGTGAGATCCCTTACCTCGTCATGCCTCATGCATATGAAGCCCCCCTCTTGCAGACCATGGCGTGATCGCCATCATAGGAAGAGCCACACCGCATTGGGAAGGCAACCTCTACTGGCCTACTGTACCTTTAGAGAATGGCATCTGTAAATTCTTGTTGTTAAGGCTGAAACCATTTGCCCTTATCGGTAACGTAGTTAACCAGTTCGAGGCGCCCACCTCCTCCTACTACTACTACTACTACTACTGTAAGGACTAGATCACAATACTCTTGGGGCTAAATAATCGTACTCAAAGGGATAAACCTTTTACTTGAGGGAGGGGAGGGGCGACACTCAGAGGAGGAGGGAGGAGACACACGTGCCTGTCTCTAGTAACACGTTTACTATGATCTGATTGATGCATAAAATCTGCATAACTTTATCACCTGAACTTGATGGGCAGGAGGAGGAGGAGGAGGAGGAGGAGAAGAAGCAGCAGCAGGTGTCACCAGCACCTAATAATACCTGAAACCCGCCCGCCAGGTAACCTGAGCTGGTACAACTAACGAAGATGAACCCTGTCCACCAGGTGTGGACCCGTCTTATTAGATGACGCCACAATCAGGTTTGCGAGTGTCAGAGCTCGTTCAGGCGGCCACCAGGAATCTGATTCAAGGGTGATCGGCGCCTTACAGCACTAATGGTGAGTTTTACAGAGTTGGTCTTAATTGTGTGGCGGCTGTGGTGGTGGTGGTGGTTATTTGTGTTTTCTCCCGTTTTCGATGCTCTCTCTCTTCTCTCATCTCACAGAGGCGGGGTTGTGATCATGTCCATCACGCCCTTCTCACCCTTAACCCTTATCTGTCACCCTTAACCCTTATCTCACCTCTAACCCTTATCTCACCCTTAACCCTTATGTGTACCTTAACCCTTATCTCTCACCCTAACCTTTATCTTCACCCTTACCCTTATCTCACCCTTAACCCTTATCTCTCACCCCTAACCCTTATTGTCACCCTTAACCCTTATCTCACCCTTAACCCTTATCTCTCACCCCTTAACCTTATCTCACCCTAACCCTTATCTCTCACCCTTAACCCTTATCTCACCTTAGCCCTTATCTTCACCTTAACCCTTATCTCTCACCCTTAACCCTTATTCTCTCACCCAACCCCTATCTCTCACCCTAACCTTATCTCTCACCTAACCCTTATCTTCACCCTTAACCCTTATCTTCACCCTACCCTTATCTTCACCCTTAACCTTATCTCACCCTTAACCTTATCTCTCACCCTTAGCCCTTATCTCTCACCTTAACCCTTATGTGTCACCCTTAACCCTTATCTCTCACCTTAACCCTTATCTCTCACCCTTATCCTATCTGTCACCCTTAACCCTATCTCTACCCTTAACCCTTATCTGTCACCCTTAACCCTTATCTCTCACCTTAACCCTTATCTCTACCCTTAACCCTATCTCACCCTAGCCCTTATCTCACCCTAACCCCTTATCTTCACTCTTAACCCTTATCTGTCACCCTTAACCTTATCTCAACCCTTAACCCTTATCTCTAACCTTAACCCTTATCTCACCCTTAGCCCTTATCTCTACCCTTAACCCTTATCTCACCTTTAACCCTTATCTCTCACCCTTAGCCCTTATCTCTCACCCTTAACCCCATTCTCACTCTAACCTTATCTGTCACCCTAACCCTTATCTCTCACCCTTAACCCTTATCTCACCCTTAACCCTTATCTCTCACCCTTAGCCCTTATCTCTACCCTTAACCCTTATTCTCACCTTTAACCCTTATCTCACCCTTAGCCCCTATCTCTCACCCAACCCCTATCTCACCCTTAACCTTATCTTTACCCTTAACCCTTATCTTCACCCTTAACCCTATCTCTCACCCTTAGCCCTTTAAGAGAGTGTGGCTCTAAAACTGACCATCAGAATGTGAAAGAAAATGAGTGTTTTGTTGTTAATCCTCTCTCTTAAAGCCGCCTATCCCCTTTTCTCCTTTTTTCCCTTCCTATCCCACTGTCCCCTATTCCATAACCTCTCTCCCTCCTTTCCCCTCACCCTCCTCCCTCTCCTCCCTCCCTCCTTTCTTCTCCCTCCCTCCCTCCCTCCTCTTTTTTTCCCTCCCTCCTCCTCCTCCTCCCTCCCCCTCCTCCCTCCTCCCTCCTCCCTCCCTCCCTCCTTTCTATAAGACACAGAGATGTCAGATGACCCCTGTTAGTGGGCGTAGGGTGTGGGCGTGATACAGTAGGGTGTGGGCGTGATACAGTAGGGTGTGGGCGTGATACAGTAGGGTGGGCGTGATACAGTAGGTGGGCGTGATACTGTGGGTGTGATACAGTAGGGTGTATGATACACGACACATCCACATAACACAAGTATTTTAATAATAAGCAACAAAAATTGACACCACCACCTCCTGATTACTCTCCTGACACCACCTGACACCTTCTCCTGACACCACCTGACACCACCACCTGACACCACATGGCACTACAGTCATAAGAATGTTACAACATACACTAACATAGGTATTCCTGGAACACTACCCACTCAGCCGCCCGCAACACCTGAACGCCCACACGCCACCACACCCAGCCACCCACCTAGACGCCCACACCCAGCCACCCACACAGACGCCCACACACCCAGCCCCACACAGACGCCCACACCCAGCCACCCACTCAACGCCCACACCCAGCCACCCACTCAGCCGCCCACACGCCCAGTTAGCACTGATAAGAAGTTAATGTGGTAGTACTACCAAAGTGTATAATAATAATAATAATAATAATAATAATAATAATAATAATAATAATAATAATAATAATAATAATAATAATAATAATAATAATAATAAAATAATAATAATAATAATGATAATAATAATAATAATAATAATAATAATAATAATAATAATAATAATAATATTAATAATAATAATAATAAAAAATAATAATAATAATAATGATAATAATAATAATAATAATAATAAAATAATATTATTATTATTAATAATAAAATAATAATAACAATAATAATAATAAATAATAATAAAACTAATAATAACAATAAAAATAATAATAATAATAATAATAATAATAATAATAATAATAATAATAATAATAATAATAATAATAATAATAATAATAATAATAATAATATTATATTATTATTATTATTATTAATAATAATAAAAATAATAATAACAATAATAATAATAATAATAATAATAATAACGAAAATATTTTAATTTAATGATAAAACAACGGCTTTAAATGACTAACACTCTTGTTATTGATCAATTCCAGTACACACACACACACACACACACACACACATATACCGAGTTTTCAGCTATAGTACGCACCCCGCCACTACCCTGCTGCCCTTCACTACCCTGCGCCTCTTCACTACCCTGCCTTCCACTACCACCTGCTGCCCTTCACTGCCTGCTGCCCCGCCAGTACCCGCTTCTCCGCCACTACCCTGCTGCCCCTTCACTGCCCGCAGCACTCTTCTGCCCCTCCCACCACTGTCCTTGCCTTCGCTGCCACGCCACTGCCTGTTGTCCTGCCCATAACCTGCCCCGCTGCCCTCACGCCTGCTGCCCATAACGCTTCACTGCGCAACCCCACCACTGCCCTTACAGCACCGCTGCCGCCCCACCACTGCCCTGCTGCCCTTTCACTGCCCTGCCCCCACCACTGCCTGCTGCCCCTCCACTGCCCTGCCTTGCCACTGCCCATAACAGCCTTCACTGCCCATAACAGCACCACTGCCGCCTTCACTGCCGCAACAGCACCGCTGCCCTGCCAGCGACTCGCACCCCTACGCTCACCGCTGCCCATAACGCATATTCGCTGCCATAACAGCCCCGCCACTGCCCATCACGCCTTCTGCCCACATCACTACCACTGCCCTTCCACCCCATTGCCTTCACCACTGCCCTGCGGCCCCACCACTACCCTGCTTTCCCCACACTGCCCTGCCCGTTCACTGCCAACTGCCCATAACAGCACCACTGCCCTGCTGCCCCACCACTCCCTGCCCCACCACTGCCTGCTGCCCCACCACTTCCCTGCTGTCCCGCCACTGCCGCAACGTC
Organism: Homarus americanus; assembly: GCF_018991925.1. Lineage (NCBI taxonomy): Eukaryota > Metazoa > Arthropoda > Malacostraca > Decapoda > Nephropidae > Homarus > Homarus americanus. The sequence goes on along the minus strand of NW_024719272.1, from coordinate 4,347 downwards.
ACCACTATCCTGCTGCCTTCACTGCCTGCTGCCCACACCACTTCCCTGCTGTCCCGCCACTGCCCGCTGCCCCTTCACTGCCCGGCTGCCCGCCACTACCCTGCTGTCCCGTTATCCTGCTGCCGCCACTACGCGAGCCCACCACTACCATGCTGCCCCGCCACTGCCCTGTTGCCCCACCACTACCTTGCTGACCCAGCACTGCCGCTTCCCCGCTACTGCCCTGCTACCCGCCACTCCCTGCTGCCCCGCCAGTGCCCTGCTGCTCCGCCACTATCCGTTGCCTCCCTGCCCATCCTGCTGCCCGCCACTACCCTGTTATGCCACTACCCTGCTGCCCCACCACTGCCCATAACGCCCCTCCACTACCCTGCTGTCCTGCCACTACCCTGCTGCCCCGCCACTTCCCTGCTGCCCTCCGCACCCTGCTGCCCCTCCACTGCCTGCGCGCCCCGCTGCCTGCCGCCTCGCCACTGCCCTGCTGCCCGCCACTGCCCTGTTGTCGCAATCACTGCCGCCTCTGCAGCACTCACCACTATCCTGCTACCGCCACTGCCCTGCTGGCTCCGCCACTGTCCCTGCCCCTCCACTGCAGCGGTGAGTCCGCTACTGCCCTGCTGCCCCACAACCCTGCTACCCCGCCACTGCGCTGCTGACCCGCAACTACCCATAACAGCACTCTTCACTGCCCTTCCCACCACATCATAACGCCCGCCGCACCTGCTGACCGCCACTGCCCTGTTGTCCTGCCACTGCCCTGCTTTCTTATCCACTGCCCAGCATCACTGCCCATAACGCGCCGCTGCCATGCTGGCCTTCGCTGCCATAACGCACCACTGCCCTGATGGCCTTCACTGCCATAACGCGCACTGCCCTGCTTGCCTTTCGCCTTCGCATAACGCTTTACCCTGCCATAACGCGCCGCTGCCATAACGCCCCACCACTGCCCATGCACAGCATTCACCGCCACTCCTGCCCACCACTTCCGCCGCCTTCACCCACTGCCCTGCCGCCCCACCGCTGCCCACTGCTGCCCACCACTGCCCTGCTGCCCCACCGCTGCCTGCTGCTTGCGTTCACTGCCTGCACCCCACTGCCTGCTGCCCCTCCACTACCCTGCTGCCCCACCACTGCCCTGCTGCCCCACCACTACCCTGTTGCCCTTCACTGCCCTGCTGCCCGCCACTGCCCTGCTGCCCCACCACTACCGCTACCTTACCACGCTGCCCCGCCGCTGCCTGCTGCCCGCCACTGCCCATAACAGCCCCACACCCAATCCTGCCGCCACTTAACGCCTGCTGCCCAAACGCCACCACTGCCTGCGGCACCGCTGCCGCTGCCCCACCGCTGCGCAGCACCACTGCCCGCCACTGCCTGCTGCCGCCCACCACTGCCTGCGCTTACCGCTACCCTGCTAGTCCTGCTGCTGCCCTGCTGCCCCCGCCACTGCCCTGCTGACCACCCTCATTCTTCCCTTCACTGCCACTGCTAATCGCTACTGCCCATAACGCGCCACTGCCATAACGTCGCCACTTACCCGCCAACCGCTTCGCTGCCTGCCGTCGCCGCTACTCTGCTGCCTTCACTGCCCTGCCAGCGCCCTGCCCTGCTGCCCCTGCCCTGCTGACCCGCCACTGCCCTGCTTAACCGCCAGCTTCCCTGAGTCTTATCATGCACTATCCGCCGCCACTTTCCTGCTGCCCTTCACTGCCCATAACGCTATCCCCTGCTGCCTTCACTGCCTGCTGATCACCACTATCCATGACGCCCTTCACTACCCGGCTTACCGCCACTACCCTGCTAACCCCACCACTTCCCTGCTGTCCGCCACTGCCCTGCTGTCCTTTCACTACCCGGCTGCCCCGCCACTACCCTGCTTTGTCCTGCCGCTATCATAACGCCGCCACTACGCTGGTGACCCACCACTACCATTGCCGCCCACTACCCTGTTGACCCCACCACTAAGCCTGCTGACCCAACGCTACCCTTCACCCGCTACTGCCCTGCTGCCGCCACTGCCCCGCCGCCAGTGCCCGCAACCGCCACTATCCGTTGCCTCACCGCTATCCGCTGCCGCCGCCGCCACAATTTGATCGCCACTACCCTGCGCTTCCACCACTGCCCATAACAGCATCCACTGCCATATCGTCACTGCCACTTCCTGCTGCCGCCACTGCCCTGCTGCCCTCCACTCCCTGCTGCCTTTCCGCTACCTGCCGCCCCGCCACTACCCTGCTGCCCCGCTACTACCCTGTTGTCCTGTCCACACTACCTACTGCCTCACCACTATCCTGCTACTCCGCCACTACCCTGCGACTCGCCACATCCTGCTGCCTCCACTACTCTGATGATCCCGCAACTACCCTGCTACCCCACAACCTGCCCCGCCACTACGCTGCTGACCCCACAACCACCCTGCTGCCCCGCCACTACCCAGATGTCCGTGAGATTGAACCATCTGCTTCTTAAATTTCACTTCCCAACTCCCTCCCTCAACCTCCCCTCCCTCCTTCCCGACTATCTTTTTCCCCTCCCCTCCTTCCCCTTTCTCTCCTTCCCCTCCTTGCCACCCATCCTTTCCTCTCTTTCCTTCATCCCCTCCATCTCATTCTTCCTTCTCTTTCACCCTGCCTTCCCTTCTCTCCCCTTCCTCTCACCACTTGCTTGCACTCCTCCCTACCCCTCCATGCCCCTCTTGCCTTCCCCCATCTCTCTCATTCTTCTACTTCTCTCCTCCTTCCTTCCACCCCTTTTCCCCTTCCTTTCCTTTCTTCCTCTCCTTCTCCTCTCCACCTTCTTTCTCCTCCCTCTCACAAGTGCATAATTTAAAAAAAAGTTCTTCACTATTTTAATTAACAAAATTAAAGTAATGAATACAGGTAGTGATATGCGACCCCTAGACAGTATGTGATCTCTGGAAGTTATGAAAATACTAAAATGAAGTTAGAAATACACAACAAAAACTAATTAAATAAGCTATAACTTTTCATTAATCATTTGCAAAGTAGCAGAAACAGCCTACTTTAAAAAATTTATCCTTCCTTGTTTTCTTTCCGGCAAACTCTTCTATCGGTTCATGATAGGAAAAAGTTGTTGCCAGTTCCCTTTTCGATGGAGAGTGTAGCCAGTCAACTCAACCTCCCTTGAGACATAGTTGTCCTTAAATAGTTTTATATCAAATTGAGTTTAGATAAACTTCGCTCCTCTGATGACACTGTGGCTCTCAACAAAATCCTATTCGCCATTTCTTCATTAAGGAAGGAACCAGTAAAATTTCTAACACTCAATGACTTGTCCAGAGCAGTGTTGTGTGCTGCTCACTCCTCTCCTTTATTGATGTCTTGTAACATGCGTGTATCTATGGTAATCATTGGACACAACTTTCTTTTCTCTTCCATCTGGTTAAGTTGAACAAGTTTTCATTTGGTGACACATGAGATTTTAGTCTTTCACAGAAACGCTTCCAATCAGCACAGCCTTCTTTTATAAATTAATTTGTTGTTTTTGAACTGTATAATAACTAACCAGGAGAGCGCTAGGTCCTGGGCGGCACCCTCGGGACGCCTCTGCTTCTCACCTCTGACATCTCCCCTTTCTCTTCCTCTTCCTCTCCTCCCACAAACAGTTTGTATCTCAACTGTCTTAAGCAAACCTCTCATTTACACATATGTCGTATACATACCTGTGATTATTTCATTTGAAATGTAATAATAATAATAATAATAATAATAATAATAATAATAATAATTTCATATTAAATATAATTTATGATAAAACAAACAAAATAAAATAATAAAATAATGATGATGATAATACAGTAACTGTAATAATAATATTGTTAATAATAAAGAACCTTAATACAAAAATGAATAAAAAAGATCAAAAGTGAGAAACAATATATGTATGTTGTATTGTCAAAGTAAGAGAAACAACTGAGACCCTGCAATTTGTGTGAAAATGAAGCAGAAAGTCAGATTATCAACCTAGGACTTGGTCACATGGCAGGGTCTCCACCATTAGACAACACATTATGCTGCCAATATCTTCCCAGGCGGTAGTACCTCCTGTTTGGTAACTGCCTACTACCTACTACCTGTAATGAAGTAGTTGTAGTGAAGATGTGCCTAATACACCTTTTCACATATCCGTCGAGACATTGTTTCATAACTATTTGACAAATTTCATAACCGAATGACACAACACATATCGAATGACAATCTAAAATAACTGTTGGTGGTCTGTCATTCTCCAATTGTTACATTCTCAAACTCTATGTAGACTGTCGGTTTATTGTTCACGGCTGTCAACTTCATAACTTCGCCAATTACTTCTGTCAGCATGAACCAA
>NW_024719271.1:0-13930 GCF_018991925.1 Homarus americanus | reverse complement strand
AGTATAACAAAGTCCCCTGATCGAGTATAACAAAGGCCCCTGATCGAGTATAATAACGTCACCTGATCGAATATAGCAAATTCCCCTGATCGAGTACAACAAAATCCCCTGATCGAGTGTAACAAAGTCCCCTGGTCGAGTATAACAAAGTCCATTGATTTAGTATAACAAAGGCCCTTGATCGAGGATAAGAAAGTCCCCTGACCGAGTATATTAAAGTCCCCTGATCGAGTATAACAAAGACCACTATCGAGAATAAAAAGTCCCCTCATCGAGTATAAGAAAGTCTCCTGATCGAGAATAACAAAGTCCCCTGATCAAGCATAACAAAGCCCCCTCATCGACTATAACAAAGTCCCCTTATCGAGTATAACAAAGTCCCCTGATCGAGTATAACAATCGCCCCTCATCGAGTACAACAAAGCCCCCTCATCGAGTACAACAAAGTCCCCTGCTCGAGTATAACAAAAGTCCCATGTCAGTATAACAAAAGTCCCTTATCGAGGATAACAAAGGCCCCTCATCGAGTACAACAAAGGCCCCTGATCAAGTATAACAAAGCCCCCAATCGAGTATAACAAAGTCCCCTGATCGAGCATAACAAAGTCACCTGATCGAGTATAACAAAGTCTCCAGATCGAGTATAACAAAGTCCACTGATCGAGTATAATAAAGTCCACTGATCGAGTATAACAACGCCCCCTTATCGAAAATAACAAATTCCCCTGATCGAGTGTAAGAAAGTCCCCTCATCGAGTATAACAAAGGCCCATCATCGAGAATAGTAAATTCCCCTGATCGAGTATATTAAATTCCCTGATCGAGTATAACAAAGTCCACTCATCCAGTATAACAAAGTCCCTTGATCGAGAATAAGAAAGTCTCCTGATCGCGTATAACAAAGTCCCCTGATAGAGCATAACAAAGCCCCCTGATCGAGTATAACAAAGTCCCCTGATCGAGTATATTAAAGTTCCCTTATCAAGTATAACAAAGTCCACTGATCGAGTATAAAGAAGTCCCCATCAAGTATATAACAAATTCCCTAATCGAGACAACAAAGTCCCCCATCGAGCATAACAGCGTCTCTTATCGAGTATAACAAAGCCCCCTGATCGAGTATATAGCAAAGTCCCCTGATCGGAGTATAACAAAGTCCCCTCATCGACTATAACAAAGGCCCTTATCGAGTATAACAAAGCCCCCTGATCGAGTATAGCAAAGTCCCCAGATCGAGTATAACAAAGTCCTCTGATAAAGTATAACAAAAATCCCTAATCGAGAAAAACAAAGTCCCCTCATTGAGTATAACAAAGGCCCCTTATCGAGTATAACAAAGCCCCCTGATCGAGTATAGCGAAGTCCCCTGATCGTGTATAACAAAGTCCCCTCATCGAGTATAACAAAGCCCCCTGATCGAGTATCTTAAAGTCCCCTCATCGAGTATAAGAAAGTCTCCTCATCGAGAATAACAAAGTCCCCTGATCGAGTATAACAAAGTCACCTGAACGAGTATAACAAAGCCCCCTGAACGAGTATAACAAATATCCCTGATCGAGTATAACAAAGACCCCTGACAGAGTATAACACAGATCCCTGATCGAGTATATTAAAGTCCCCTGATCGAGTATAACAAAGTCCACTGATCTAGTATAACAAAGTCCCCTGATCAAGTATAACAAAGACCCCTGATCGAGTATAACAAAGCCCTCTGATCGAGTATTACAAAGGGCCCTGATCGAGTATAACAAAGTCCCCTGATCGAGTATAACAAAGTCCCCTAATCGAGTATAACAAAGGCCCCTTATCGAGTATAACAAAGGCCCCTTATCGAGTACAACAAAGGCCCCTCATCGAGTACAACAAAGGCCCCTGGTCGAGTATAACAAAGTCCCCTGATCAAGAATAACAAAGAACCCTGATCGAGTATAACAAAGTCCCCAAATCCAGTATAACAAAGTCCCCTGATAGAGTAAAACAAAGGCCACTCATCGAGTATACCAAAGATCCCTGATCGAGTATAACAAAGTCCCCTGATAGAGTATAACAAAGATCCCTGATCGAGTATATTTAAGTCCCCTGATCGAGTATAACAAAGTCCCCTCATCGAGTATAACGAAGTCCCCTAATCGAGTATAACAAAGCACCCTCATCGAGTATAACAAAGTCCCCTTATCGAGTATAACAATGTCCCTGATCGAGTATAACAATGGCCCCTTATCGAGTATAACAAAGGCCCCTGATCGAGTACAACAAAGCCCCCTCATCGAGTGCAACAAAGTCCCCTGACCGAGTATGACAAAGTCCTCTGATCGAGTATAACAAAAGCTCCTCATCGAGTATAACAAAGGCCCTGATCGAGTATAACAAAGGCCCCTGATCGAGTATAACAAAATCCCTTGATCGAGTATATACAAAGTCCCCTCATCGAGTATAGCAAAGTCCCCTGATCGAGTATATTAAAGTCCCTCATCGAGTATAACAAAGTCCACTGATCTGCCCTGATCAACTATAACAAAGTCCCCTGATCGAGTATAACAAAGTCCCCTGATCGAGTATAACAATGGCCCCTTATCGAGTATAACAAAGGCCCCTATTCGAGTACAACAAAGCCCCCAGATCGAGTACAACAAAGACCCCTGACCGAGTATAACAAAGTCCCCTGATCGAGTATAACAAAGTCCCCTGATCGAGTAAAACAAAGTCCCCTGATCGAGTATAACAAATTCCCCTTATCGAGTATAACAAAGTCCCCTGATCGAGTATAACAATGGCCCCTTATCGAGTATTACAAAGGCCCCTGATCGAGTACAACAAAGCCCCCAGATTGAGTACAACAAAGACCTCTCATCGAGTATAACAAAGTCCACTGATCTGCCCTGATCAACTATAACAAAGTCCCCTGATCGAGTATAACAAAGTTCCCGATCGAGTATAACAAAGTCCCCTGATCGAGTATAACAAAGTCCACTGATCGAGTATAACAAAGTCCACTGATCGAGTATAACAACGCCAACTCATCGAGAATAGCAAATTCCCCTGATCGAGTATATTAAATTCCCTGATCGAGTATAACAAAGTCCACTCATCCAGTATAACAAAGTTCCCTGATTGAGAATAAGAAAGTCTCCTGATCGCGTATAACAAAGTCTCCTGATAGAGTATAACAAAGCCCCCTGATCGAGTATAACAAAGTCCCCTGATCGAGTATATTAAAGTCCCCTTATCGAGTATAACAAAGTCCACTAATCTAGTATAAAAAAGCCCCCTCATCGAGTATAACAAAGCTCCCTGATCGAGTATAACAAGGGCCCTGATCAAGTATAACAAAGTCCCCTAATCGAGTATAACAAAGTCCCCTAATCGAGTATAACAAAGGCCCTTATCGAGTATAACAAAGGCCCCTAATCGAGTACAACAAAGACCCCTCATCGAGTACAACAAAGGCCCCTGGTCGAGTATAACAAAGTCCCCTGATCGAGTATAACAAAGTCCACTGATCGAGTATAACAAAGCCCCTTGATCGAGCATAACAAAGTCCCCTGATCGAGTATAACAAAGTCCCCTGATCAGGAATAACAAAGCCCCTCATCGAGGATAACAAAGTCCCCTTATCGAGTATAACAAAGTCCCCTGATCGAGTATAACAATGGCCCCTTATCGAGTATAACAAAGGCACCTGCTCGAGTACAACAAAGCCCCCTGATCGAGTACAACAAAGACCCCTGATCGAGTATAACAAAGTCCGCTGAACGAGTATAACAAAGGCCTCTCATCGAGTATAACAAAGTCCCCTGATCGAGTACAAAAAAGTCCCCTGACTGTGTATAACAAAGTCCCCTGATCGAGTATATTAAAGTCCCCTGATCGAATATAACAAAGTCCACTGATCTGCCCTGATCAACTATAACAAAGTCCCCTGATCGAGTATATCAAAGTCCCCTGATCGAGTATAACAAAGGCCCCTGATCGAGTATAACAAAGGCCCCTCATCGAGTATAGCAAAGTCCCCTGATCGAGTATATTAAAGTCCCGTGATCGAGTATAACAAAGTCCCCTGATCGAGTATAACAAAGTTCCCTAATCGAGTATAACAAAGTCCCCTGATCGAGTATAACAAAGTCCCCTGATCAAGTACAACATATTCCCCTGAAGGAGTATAACAAAGGCCCCTCATCAAGTATAGCAAAGTCCCATGATCGAGTATAACAAAGTCCCCTGATCGAGTATAACAAAGTCCCCTGATCGAGTATAACAAAGTCCCGTCCCTAATCGAGTATAACAAAGTCCCCTGATCAAGTATAACAAATTTCCCTGATCGAGTATAACAAAAGTCCCTTATCGAGTATAACAAAAGTCCCTTATCGTGTATAACAAAGGCCCCTCATCGAGTACAACAAAGGCCCCAGATCAAGTATAGCAAAGCCCCCTAATCGAGTATAACAAAGTCCCCTGATCAAGTATAACAAAGCCCCCTCATCGAGTATAACAAAGCCCCCTCATCGAGTATAACCAAGGGCCCTGATCAATTATAACAAAGTCCCCTAATCGAGTATAACAAAGTCCCCTAATCGAGTATAACAAAGGCCCCTTATCGAGTATAACAAAGGCCCCTAATCGAGTACAACAAAGCCCCTCATCGAGTACAACAAAGGCCCCCTGGTCGAGTATAACAAAGTCCCCTGATCGAGTATAACAAAGTCCACTGATCGAGTATAACAAAGCCCCTTGATCGAGCATAACAAAGTCCCCAGATCGAGTACAACAAAGTCCCCTGATCAAATATAACAATGCCCCTCATCGAGTATAACAAAGTCCCCTTATCGAGTATAACAAAGTCCCCTGATCGAGTATAACAATGGCCCCATATGGAGTATAACAAAGGCCCCTGATCGAGTACAACAAAGCCCCCTGATCGAGTACAACAAAGAAGTATAACAAAGTCCCCTGATCGAGTATAACAAAGGCTCCTCATCGAATATAACAAAGGCCCCTCATCGAGTTAACAAAGTCCCCTGATCGACTATAACAAAGTCCCCGATCGAGTATAACAAAGGCCACTGATCGAGTATAACAAAGTTCTCTGATCGAGTATAACAAAGTCCCCTGATCGAGTATAACAAAGTCCCCTGATCGAGTATAACAAAGTTCCCTAATCGAGTATAACAAAGTCCCCTGATCGAGTATAACAAATTCCCCTGATCGAGTATAACAAAGTCCCCTGATCGAGTATAACAAAAGTCCCTTATCGAGTATAACAAAAGTCCCTTATCGAGTATAACAAAGGCCCCTCATCGAGTACAACAAAGGCCCCTGATCATGTATAACAAAACCCCCTAATCGAGTATAACAAAGTCCCCTGATCGAGTATAACAAAGTCACCGGATCGAGTATAACAGAGTCCACTGATCGAGTATAACAAAGTCCACTGTATCGAGTATAACAACGCCCCCTCATCGAAAATAACAAATTCCCCTGATCGAGTGTAAGAAAGTCCCCTGATCAAGTATAACAAAGTCCCCTGATCGAGTATAACAAAGTCCCCTGATAGAGTATAACAAAGCCCCCTCATCGAGAATAGCAAATTCCCCTGATCGGGTATATTAAATTCCCTGATCGAGTATAACAAAGTCCACTCATCGAGTATGACAAAGTCCCCTGATTGAGAACAAGAAAGTCTCCTGATCGCGTATAACAAAGTCCCCTGATAGAGTATAACAAAGCCCCTTAATCGAGTATAACAAAGTCCCCCTATCGCGTATAAGAAAGACCACTGATCGAGTATAACAAAGACCCCTGATCAAGTATAACAAAGTCCCCTCATCGAGTATAACAAAGCCGCCTCATCGAGTATAACAAAAGCCCCTGATAAAGTATAACAAAGTCCCCTAATCGAGTATAACAAAGTCCCCTTATCGAGTATAACAAAGTCCCCTGATCGAGTATAACAAAGTCCCCTGATCGAGTAAAACAAAGTCCACTGATCGGGTATAACAAAGTCCCCTGATCGAGTATAACTAAGTCCCCTAATCGAGAATAACAAAGCCCCTTGATCGAGTAAAACAAAGTCATCTGATCGGGTATAACAAAGTCCCCTAATCGAGTATAACAAAGTCCCCTAATCGAGTATAACAAAGGCCCATTATCGAGTATAACAAAGCCCCCTCATCGTGTATAATAAAGTCACCTGACCGAGTATAACAAAGCCCCCTGAACGAGTATAACAAAGATCCCTGATCGAGTATAACAAAGTCGCCTGAACGAGTATAGCAAAGTCCCCTGAACGAGAATAACAAAGTCCCCTGATCGAGTATATTAAAGTCCCCTTATCGAGTATAACAAAGTCCCCTGATAGAGTATAACAAAGCCCCCTCATCGAGTATAACAAAGTCACCTGACCGAGTATAGCAAAGCCCCCTGAACGAGCAACAAAAGATCCCAATCGAGTATAACAAAGTCCCCTGATAGAGTATAACAAAGCCCTCATCGAGTATAACAAACTCACCTGACCGAGTATAACAAAGCCCCCTCAACGAGTATAACAAAGGCCCCTAATCGAGTATAACAAAGTCCCGTGATCGAGTACAACAAAGGCCCCTGATCGAGTACAACAAAGGCCCTTTATCGAGTATAACAAAGCCCCCTGATCGAATATAGAAAGTCCCCTGATCGAGAATAACAAAGTCCCCTCATCGAGTATAACAAAATCCCCTGATCGAGTAAAACAAAGTCCCCTCATCAAGTATATCAAATTCCTCTAATCGAGAATAACAAAGTCCCCTCATCGAGTATAACAAAGGCCCCTTATCGAGTATAACAAAGCCCCCTGATCGAATATAGAAAGTCCCCTGATCGAGAATAACAAAGTCCCATCATCGAGTATAACAAAGGCCCCTTATCGAGTATAACAAAGCCCCCTGATCGAGTATAGCAATTCCCCTGATCGAGTATAACAAAGTCCCCTGATCATGTATAACAAATTCCCCTAATCGAGAATAACAAAGTCCCCTCATCGAGTATAACAAAGGCCCTTTATCGAGTATAACAAAGCCCCCTGATCGAATATAGAAAGTCCCCTGATCGAGAATAACAAAGTCCCATCATCGAGTATAACAAAGGCCCCTTATCGAGTATAACAAAGATCCCTGATCGAGTATATTAAAGTCCCCTGATCGAGTATAACAAATTCCACTGATCGAGTAAAAAAAGTCCCCTCATTGAGTATAAGAAAGTCTCCTCATCGAGTATAACAAATTCCCCTGAACGAGTATAACAAAGTCACCTGAACGAGTATAACAAAGCCCCCTGAACGAGTATAACAAAGTTCCCTAATCGAGTATAACAAAGGCCCCTTATCGAGTATAACAAAGGCCCCTGATCGAGTACAACAAAAAGCCCCTCATCGAGTAAAACAAAGGCCCCTGGTCGAGTATAACAAAGTCCCCTGATCGAGCATAACAAAGTCCCCTAATCGAGTATAACAAAGTCCCCTGATCAGGAATAACAAAGCCCCTCATCGAGTATAACAAAGTCCCCTTATCGAGTATAACAAAGTCCCCTGATTGAGTATAACAATGGCCCCTTATCGAGTATAACAAAGGCCCCTGATCGAGTACAACAAAGCCCCCAGATCGAGTACAACAAAGACCCCTGACCGAGTATAACAAAGTCCCCTGATCGAGTATAACAAAGGCTCCTCATCGAATATAACAAAGGCCCCTAATCGAGTTAACAAAGTCCCCTGATCGAGTATAACAAAGTTCCCGATCGAGTATAACAAAGGCCACTGATCGAGTATAACAAAGTCCCCAGATTGAGTATAACAAAGTCCCCTGATCGAGTATAACACAGGCCCCTGATCGAGTATAACAAAGGCCCCTCATCGAGTATAGCAAAGTCCCCTGATCGAGTATATTAAAGTCCCCTGATCGAGTATAACAAAGTCCACTGCTCTACCCTGATCAAGTACAACAAATTCCCCTGAACGAGTATAACAAAGGCCGCTCATCAAGTATAGCAAAGTCCCCTGATCGAGTATAACAAAGTCCCCTGATCGATTATAACAAAGTCCCCTGATCGAGTATAACACAGTTCCCTAATCGAGTATAACAAAGTCCCCTGATCGAGTATAACAAAGTCCCCTAATCGAGTATAACAAATTCCCCTGATCGAGTATAACAAAAGTCCCATGTCGAGTATAACAAAAGTCCCTTATCGAGTATAACAAAGGCCCCTCATCGAGTACAACAAAGGCCCCTGATCAAGTATAACAAAGCCCCCTAATCGAGTATAACAAAGTCCCCTGATCGAGTATAACAAAGTCACCTGATCGAGTATAACAAAGTCTCCAGATCGAGTATAACAAAGTCCACTGATCGAGTATAACAAAGTCCACTGATCGAGTATAACAACGCCCCCTCATCGAAAATAACAAATTCCCCTGATCGAGTGTAAGAAAGTCCCCTCATCGAGTATAACAAAGGCCCCTCATCGAGAATAGCAAATTCCCCTGATCGAGTATAACAAAGTACATTCATCCAGTATAACAAAGTCCCCTGATTGAGAATAAAAAAGTCTCCAGATCGCGTATAACAAAGTCCCCTGATAGAGTATAAGAAAGCCCCTGATCGAGTATAAAAAAGTCCCCTGATCGAGTATATTAAAGTCCCCTTATCGAGTATAACAAAGTCCATTGATCTAGTATAAAAAAGTCCCCTGATCAAGTATAACAAAGCCCCCTCATCGAGTATAACAAAGCACCTCATCGAGTATAACAAAGGGCCCTGATCAAGTATAACAAAGTCCCCGAATCGAGTATAAGAAAGGCTCCTCATCGAGTACAACAAAGGCCCCTGGTCGAGTATAACAAAGTCCCCTGATCGGGTATAACAAAGTCCATTGATCTAGTATAAAAAAGTCCCCTGATCAAGTATAACAAAGCCCCCTCATCGAGTATAACAAAGCCCCTCATCGAGTATAACAAAGGCCCCTTATCGAGTATAACAAAGGCCCCTAATCGAGTACAACAAAGGCTCCTCATCGAGTACAACAAAGGCCCCTGGTCGAGTATAACAAAGTCCCCTGATCGACTATAACAAAGTCCACTGATCAAGTATAACAAAGCCCCTTGATCGAGCATAACAAAGTCCCCTGATCGAGTATAACAAAGTCCCCTGATCAGGTATAACAAAGCCCCTCATCGGGAATAACAAATTCCCCTTATCGAGTATAACAAAGTCCCATGATCGAGTATAACAATGGCCCCTTATCGAGTATATAAAGGCCCCTGATCGAGTACAACAAAGCCCCTGATCGAGTACAACAAAAGACCCCTGATCGAGTATAACAAAGTCCCTGATCGAGTATAACAAAATCGGAAAATAATGAAAGGCCCCTGATCGAGTTAACAAAGTCCCCTGATCGAGTATAACAAAGTCCCCGATCGAGTATGACAAAGTCCCCAGATTAAGTATAACAAAGTCCCCTGATCGAGTATAATAAAGACCCCTGATCGAGTATAACAAAGGCCCCTCATCGAGTATAGCAAAGTCCCCTAATCGAGTATATTAAAGTCCCCTGATCGAGTATAACAAATTCCCCTGAACGAGTATAACAAATTCACCTGATCGAGTATAACAAATTCCCCTGATCGAGTATAACAAAGTCCCCTGATCGAGTATAACAAATTCCTCAGATCGAGTATAACAAAGTCCCCTGATCGAGTATAACAAAGCCCCGTGAACGAGTATAACAAAGATCCCTGATCGAGTATAACAAAGTTTCCTAATAGAGTATAACAAAGCCCCATCATCGTGTATAACAAAGTCACCTGACCGAGTATAACAAAGCCCCTAAACGAGTATAACAAAGATCCCTGATCGAGTATAACAAAGTCCCCTGAACGAGTATAACAAAGTACCCTGAACGAGTATAACAAAGTTCCCTAATCGAGTATATTAAAGTCCCCTTATCGAGTATAACAAAGTCCCCTGATAGAGTATAACAAAGCCCCCTCATCGAGTATAACAAAGTCACCTGACCGAGTATAACAAAGCCTCCTGAACGAGTATAACAAAGATCCCTAATCGAGTATAACAAAGTCCCCTGATAGAGTATAACAAAGCCCCCTCATCGAGTATAACAAACTCACCTGACCGAGTTATAACAAAGCCCCCTCAACGAGTATAACAAAGGCCCGTGATCGAGTATAACAAAGTCCCGTGATCGAGTACAACAAAGACCACTGATCGAGTACAACAAAGGCCCCTCATCGAGTATAACAATATCGCCTGATCGAGTATAACAAAGTCCCCTCATCAAGTATAACAAATTCCCCGAATCGAGAATAACAAAGTCCCCTCATCGAGTATAACAAAGGCCCCTTATCGAGTATAAAAAAGCCCCCTGATCGAGTATAGCAAAGTCCCCTGATCGAGTATAACAAAGTCCCCTCATCGACTATAACAAAGGCCCCTTATCGAGTATAACAAAGCCCCCTGATCGAGTATAGCAAAGTCCCCAGATCGAGTATAACAAAGTCCTCTGATCAAGTATAACAAATTTCCCTAATCGAGAATAACAAAGTCCCCTCATCGAGTATAACAAAGGCCCCTTATCGAGTATAACAAAGCCCCCTGATCGAGTATAGCGAAGTCCCCTGATCGTGTATAACAAAGTCCCCTCATCGAGTATAACAAAGCCCCCTGATCGAGTATATTAAAGTCCCCTCATCGAGTATAAGAAAGTCTCCTCATCGAGAATAACAAAGTCCCCTGATCGAGTATAACAAAGTCACCTGAACGAGTATAACAAAGCCCCCTGAACGAGTATAACAAAGATCCCTGATCGAGTATAACAAAGACCCCTGACAGAGTATAACACAGATCCCTGATCGAGTATATTAAAGTCCCCTGATCGAGTATAACAAAGTCCACTGATCTAGTATAACAAAGTCCCCTGATCAAGTATAACAAAGCCCCCTGATCGAGTATAACAAAGCCCTCTGATCGAGTATAACAAAGGGCCCTGATCGAGTATAACAAAGTCCCCTGATCGAGTATAACAAAGTCCCCTAATCGAGTATAACAAAGGCCCCTTATCGAGTATAACAAAGGCCCCTTATCGAGTACAACAAAGGCCCCTCATCGAGTACAACAAAGGCCCCTGGTCGAGTATAACAAAGTCCCCTGATCAAGAATAACAAAGAACCCTGATCGAGTATAACAAAGTCCCCAAATCCAGTATAAAAAAGTCCCCTGATAGAGTAAAACAAAGGCCACTCATCGAGTATACCAAAGATCCCTGATCGAGTATAACAAAGTCCCCTGATAGAGTATAACAAAGATCCCTGATCGAGTATATTTAAGTCCCCTGATCGAGTATAACAAAGTCCCCTCATCGAGTATAACGAAGTCCCCTAATCGAGTATAACAAAGCACCCTCATCGAGTATAACAAAGTCCCCTTATCGAGTATAACAATGTCCCTGATCGAGTATAACAATGGCCCCTTATCGAGTATAACAAAGGCCCCTGATCGAGTACAACAAAGCCCCCTCATCGAGTGCAACAAAGTCCCCTGACCGAGTATGACAAAGTCCTCTGATCGAGTATAACAAAAGCTCCTCATCGAGTATAACAAAGGCCCTGATCGAGTATAACAAAGGCCCCTGATCGAGTATAACAAAATCCCTTGATCGAGTATATACAAAGTCCCCTCATCGAGTATAGCAAAGTCCCCTGATCGAGTATATTAAAGTCCCTCATCGAGTATAACAAAGTCCACTGATCTGCCCTGATCAACTATAACAAAGTCCCCTGATCGAGTATAACAAAGTCCCCTGATCGAGTATAACAATGGCCCCTTATCGAGTATAACAAAGGCCCCTATTCGAGTACAACAAAGCCCCCAGATCGAGTACAACAAAGACCCCTGACCGAGTATAACAAAGTCCCCTGATCGAGTATAACAAAGTCCCCTGATCGAGTAAAACAAAGTCCCCTGATCGAGTATAACAAATTCCCCTTATCGAGTATAACAAAGTCCCCTGATCGAGTATAACAATGGCCCCTTATCGAGTATTACAAAGGCCCCTGATCGAGTACAACAAAGCCCCCAGATTGAGTACAACAAAGACCTCTCATCGAGTATAACAAAGTCCACTGATCTGCCCTGATCAACTATAACAAAGTCCCCTGATCGAGTATAACAAAGTTCCCGATCGAGTATAACAAAGTCCCCTGATCGAGTATAACAAAGTCCACTGATCGAGTATAACAAAGTCCACTGATCGAGTATAACAACGCCAACTCATCGAGAATAGCAAATTCCCCTGATCGAGTATATTAAATTCCCTGATCGAGTATAACAAAGTCCACTCATCCAGTATAACAAAGTTCCCTGATTGAGAATAAGAAAGTCTCCTGATCGCGTATAACAAAGTCTCCTGATAGAGTATAACAAAGCCCCCTGATCGAGTATAACAAAGTCCCCTGATCGAGTATATTAAAGTCCCCTTATCGAGTATAACAAATTCCACTAATCTAGTATAAAAAAGCCCCCTCATCGAGTATAAAAAAGCTCCCTGATCGAGTATAACAAGGGCCCTGATCAAGTATAACAAAGTCCCCTAATCGAGTATAACAAAGTCCCCTAATCGAGTATAACAAAGGCCTCTTATCGAGTATAACAAAGGCCCCAAATCGAGTACAACAAAGACCCCTCATCGAGTACAACAAAGGCCCCTGGTCGAGTATAACAAAGTCCCCTGATCGAGTATAACAAAGTCCACTGATCGAGTATAACAAAGCCCCTTGATCGAGCATAACAAAGTCCCCTGATCGAGTATAACAAAGTCCCCTGATCAGGAATAACAAAGCCCCTCATCGAGGATAACAAAGTCCCCTTATCGAGTATAACAAAGTCCCCTGATCGAGTATAACAATGGCCCCTTATCGAGTATAACAAAGGCACCTGCTCGAGTACAACAAAGCCCCCTGATCGAGTACAACAAAGACCCCTGATCGAGTATAACAAAGTCCGCTGAACGAGTATAACAAAGGCCTCTCATCGAGTATAACAAAGTCCCCTGATCGAGTACAAAAAAGTCCCCTGACTGTGTATAACAAAGTCCCCTGATCGAGTATATTAAAGTCCCCTGATCGAATATAACAAAGTCCACTGATCTGCCCTGATCAACTATAACAAAGTCCCCTGATCGAGTATATCAAAGTCCCCTGATCGAGTATAACAAAGGCCCCTGATCGAGTATAACAAAGGCCCCTCATCGAGTATAGCAAAGTCCCCTGATCGAGAATATTAAAGTCCCCTGATCGAGTAAAACAAAGTCCTCTGATCGAGTATAACAAAGTTCCCTAATCGAGTATAACAAAGTCCCCTGATCGAGAAAAACAAAGTCCCATGATCAAGTACAACATATTCCCCTGAAGGAGTATAACAAAGGCCCCTCATCAAGTATAGCAAAGTCCCATGATCGAGTATAACAAAGTCCCCTGATCGAGTATAACAAAGTCCCCTGATCGAGTATAACAAAGTTCCCAAATCGTGTATAACAAAGTCCCCTAATCGAGTATAAAAAAGTCCCCTGATCAAGTATAACAAATTTCCCTGATCGAGTATAACAAAAGTCCCTTACCAAGTATAACAAAAGTCCCTTATCGTGTATAACAAAGGCCCCTCATCAAGTACAACAAAGGCCCCTGATCAAGTATAGCAAAGCCCCCTAATCAAGTATAAAAAAGTCCCCTGATAGAGCATAACAAAGCCCCCTGATCGAGTATAACAAAGTCCCCCCATCGAGTATAACAAAGCCGCCTCATCGAGTATAACAAAAGCCCCTGATCAAGTATAACAAAGTCCCCTGATCGAGTATAACAAAGTCTCCTTATCGAGTATAACAAAGTCCCCTGATC
>NW_024719270.1:0-5137 GCF_018991925.1 Homarus americanus | reverse complement strand
CCACAGAGAGAAGCACGAGTACGCTTTCAGGGAGCAACCTCAAGCTACAGGGTCCATGAAAACGGAACCCCACAAGGAGGCATCCTCAGTCCAATGCTGTTCAATGTCCTGATGGAAAATCTAGTCAAACTTCCTTTCAGACAAACAGCCAAGCTCCTATGCTATGCAGACGACTTACAGCTTATAGTAAGAGGATCGAACAGACTAGCCAACACGCAACACGCACTCCAACTTATAGAAGAGGAGTGCAACAGACTTGGACTCAAGATAAATCCAGCCAAGTCGAAAGCGATGGCCATCTGCACAGACACACCAGACAAGATGCTCTCCATACAAAACACGCCGGTAGTCTGGACCAACGCCCACCAGTGTCTTGGAATCTGGTTTGACCAGAAACTCACCTTCAAGCCGCAACTCGAGTATCTCAGGCACAGGACGAAGAGCAGACACAATATAATGAGGTCGCTCACCAGCAAATCCGCAGGAGCAAACCTTCATGTGCTCAAAGCCTACTACACAGCCGCCATCAGATCGCTGGTAGATTACAGTGCTCCAGCACTCATTGGACTGAGAGAAGACCAAATAGCTAAGCTAGAAGTCATTCAAAACAATGCTCTCAGGACCATGCTCGGAGCACCCATGTGGACCAGAATTTGCAATCTGCAAATGGAAACCGAACTACCACCCCTGGCAGTACGAGTCAAGCAGGTGACAGCCGGTCTCCTCGCCAAAATCTGTAGAGCAGACAAGCCCACAGTTGCCAAGATTCGAATCAGTGCCTCCCTCCACCTCGACCACAGAGTGCGAGGGGCCACCTGGTCGCACGAGGCAAGCGAGGTCATCCGACACCTGCAAGCAGAAACACTCGTCAAGAACAACCAAGACACACGAGACAATGGTTACGCTGTTCCTCCACCATGGAGCCCTCCACCAGCCACACTCAAATTTACCGACCTAGGCGATAGTAAAGCCAACCTCCAGAAGGAGGACCTCAAAAAAATAACTCTCGAAGCCATAGCCACCGAGACACCGGCTGATGCAGCATCATACTTCACAGACGGCTCGGTGGACCCAAAACATCATAGATCCGGAGCGGCCTTCTACACCCAAGGTCAGACCCTCCAATGGAGACTTTCCAATGACTGCTCCACCCTACAAACAGAACTGGTAGCAATCTCAAAGGCCCTACAACACGCTGCAACACAACACAACAAGTCCGTCATAATTCAGAAAATATATGCATTACTGGCCATCTGGGACACAAAGGCAAGCAAAAAATGCCCCGGTAGCTGCTAAGTGCGTAGGTGACCACGAGCACCAGCTGTCAAAACAACACTGTCCCATTATCTCCCTCCTCCCTCATTGCTACCAGGGAAGTTTCGAGACTCTAGAGCAGGGGTTCTCAACCAGGGGGGAATTCAGGTTTTCAGGGGGGGGGGGAACTGATTCGGGAGCAAGAGATATGTTCGATGAGAAATCAATCACAGAATTTTGGCCCTTGATGTGCGATTCCTACCCAAAAGTGGCAGAAAGAGCTATCCGTGCATTGCTTCCGTTTGTGTCGACATATCTTTGTGAGTCAGGCTTTTCAACTCTGTTGCAAATTAAAACGAAGCAACGTAGTAGATTAGAGGTAGAAAATGACCTGCGTTGTGCCCTTTCAAGCACTCCTCCGCGTATCCCAGAATTGGCGAAGAAAAAACAATCACAGGTTTCTCATTGACTGTAATCTTCATCTGAATAAAATTAATTACAAATTTACAATATCCTGGTATTCTATTGAACTTTTTGTTTATTGCATTATGCTTCAGTTTGGTCTGTTAAGTAATTCATTATAAATATAAAAAAACTATTTTACTTTTATTCAAGTTTTATAAATCCATCAACATTTTCAATTGGCATTTAATTTGTAAAACTCCACTATAAAAATAATCCATGTAAAATTGTAAATGTATATGTACTAATATGGAAAAAATAAAGGATTTTCAGTATTATATGCATATTATTTGGAATGCACTTTTTGAGGCAGACAATCTTGGAAAGGAGGGGGGAATGACATTCTGACATATGGTGAAAGGGGTGCATGGGGCAAACAAGGTTGAGAACCACTGAGCTAGAGGATCAATATAGCTTTATTTTACTTACTTGTTATTGTTTTATAATTTAAAGAGGTTAAATATTATTTTTGGAAAAGTTTATTTTTCACGATTTACCTCTGCGTGGGGGATACTGCCGGCGGCACCCTAACCCGGGGCTTAAAGGTTAATGACATCATCGTAGTAGTCGCACATAAGACTCTATACTAAAAATGAAAAAAATAACTCCTCCACATGCATTTCCATTCCATGTCAGCATCAGTTTGCTGAATCAACATCTCATTAACCGACTTCATAACTCAACATGTATTTAAAATTCCCTTAAAGTAGAGGGGTTTATTTTGACCAGGTGAGTATAAAACAGGCTAGGCCAGTTTAACCCCCGGGGTGGTATCTAGCCTAGGCCAGTTTACACCCAGGGTTAAAATGGTCAGGGAGTATAATCTGGCCTTTTACACGGGGAAAAAACTTGGAGAGAATTTCAGGAAGTTTTCTAAAACAAAAAACAAAAAAAACAAAAAACAAGAAAATGTGCCTGATATTCAACCTCGGAATTTGCTCCAAGGCAAATTGTTTAAGAGATTTTTTGGAATTTCCTCAGAAACCGAGTCTGATTTTCAACCACAAAAACTCGTTCACAGACCCGGAATGGAGAGACTTTTCCCGGAATAATGCCGAGCCAATTTCAATTCTGAGTTTTGGAGAGTTTTGGCTAATGGGGATAACATTCAATAAGTACCCAATACACTTCTAAACAAAGACGAAAATCCAAGGTTTAGAATTTAATCTACAAAGATATCTTTTGTCTAACCTAACCTCACCTCACCTAACCTAGCATAACTTAACACATGCCATGGGCGAACACACTGTACTGAGATGGGGGGAAACGGCTGTGAAGTTTTATCCATATTAGCCAAAATATTATATATGCTGAAGTCACATTATCATAAAGTAATCAAACTCCATCCCCAAGTAAACTTCTCTGTATTATGCACCTAATTTAGCCAAATGGAAGTTTACCAAAACCAAATACTGTAATTGGTGATGAGAAATTAGAGCCTGCAGTATTTCACACATTATACTGTATCATGATCCTCTGTATCAAAGGTCTTTTTGTATACTGTAGCCTACTGTATAATGTTACCATCCCTGTGACAATGCCCTCCCAATGAAATTTGGATCTATCCATTTTAAGATTTCTGGCCCAAAAACTCAGTTTATATTTTCCAAACGAAAACTCGCATTCAAAACTGCTAAAAAATTGCATTAACACTTACCGTATATACCCGTGTGTAGTTCGAGTTTTTATGACCAAATTTTTTGGCAAAAATTGGGGGTCGACTTCTACACGGGTAATAGTTTCGTTAGGTTGAAAAATTTTACCAGTAACTACCAGTAAACAATGGAAACAACTCACCACCAGCTGTGAGTGTTGGTACAGTTGCCAGGGCAGATCTCTTGCGTCATCATAGCAAGCCCAAAGTAGCCAAATGCATGGTATGGTAGTGTAGTGGACGTCTCCCCTACAACTGCTTACAACTGCGTAGCCACAGCCACCACCTGTTACCGCATTCCGACGCGCTGGCGTCTCCTAGCAACCAAGCGAGAGCTGAAACCAGATGTTACCGTTGCTTAGCAACGAAACTAGTCACCGGCAACTTTCTGGGTTTTCCCAACATGATTCATAGAGGACTGGCGGCTGCTGCTGGGTATATAAGCTCTGTCTCTCCATTGAGATTGATTCTGACCATTCTTCTTGAACAAGCAACACCTCCGCTGCCTGGCTCCTCAAGATCTCGCTGCCTGGCGGGTTCGCTCCGCCAGCGAGCACACCCACCAGCTGTCCTGCCCATCTTCCTGAACAAGCAACACCTCCAGCACCAGACTGTTCATATAACTTATATTATACAAGAAAACCACATTAGAGTTTCCATCCTGAGTGCTAGCAACATTAATATCTCGATACCCTACAATGGTGACTCCGGAGATTAGCACTCACACAGGATGGAGGAGACACTGATCACACTCCCAGTCTTCAAGCAGACACAGGCTCCTCTTCCTGCCCCACGCACCATTCTGACGACCCCAGCACACCCCTCCTGCTCAGACGCAGACCCGCCCAGCAATAACCCCCGACAAGGCCTCTGTTCCTGAATCCGACCCACACACCCTCTTTTTTCTCCTCAGAGACTCCCTGCTAACGTCCTGCACCCTGCTGCTGCCGTGGACCCAGCTGTTGTCACGAGCCCCATCCGCTGACGCAGCTCCTTCTGACCCAGGCCCCAACACACCCCAGCAGGCGATCTGACGACCTGTACCTGTCGTGAGGGAAGCACAACATTCATCGCCCAATACACCCTTTTTTCCTCCCCAGATAGTGTATCTAGACAGTTGTATTTCAGCGATCGGCTCATCCGCCATCGCCGTTGTCTCCACATGAGGCATGCACACGCCTGCCTCACATGTGCTAAGCAACTCTACAGACAACAAGTCTCCTACACCGCCTGAGGGAAGGGGGAGATTGTAGTGACGTCTCACAACTGCATAGGGCCACAGCCACCTGTTACAGATTCCAGTGCTGGCGTCTCCTAGCAACCAAGCGAGAGCTGAAACCAGATGTTACGTTGCTTAGCAAAGAAACTAGTCACCGCAACTTTCTGGTTTTCCCAACATGATTCATAGAGGACTGGCGGCTGGGTATATAAGCTCTGTCTCTTCATTGAGATTCATTCTGACCATTCTTCTTGAACAAGCAACACCTCCTCCTGCGCTGCCTGGCTCCTCGCGATCTTCGCCTGCCTGGCGGTCTGCCCAGCCAGCGAGCATGGCACCCACCAGCTGTCCTCTCTGAGCTCCTCACCAACCAACTCTCATTCTGCCCATCTTCCTGAACAAGCAACACCTCCAGCACCAGACTGTCTATCATATAACTTATATTATACAAGAAACCACATTAGAGTTTCCTTCCATCCTGAGTGCTGACAACATTAATATCTCGATACCCTACAGTAGCACAGGACGTGTAAAACATAAAGTATTAA
>NW_024719269.1:0-15000 GCF_018991925.1 Homarus americanus | reverse complement strand
ATAACATAGATCAATAACATTATGTATAAAATGCACAAACAGTTTTTTACGACACACTGAGTTTATTATTTGGGTGGTGTTTTGGCGTGTTTGTTTACAAAACACAAGCCCATACAGCCGGTCATTCTCCACACACTAACAACCCTCCCTACTGTAACTACGATAGTTGAACCAGTCTATATTAAACACTCGTTCTTCCTCCTCGCCAGCCACTTACGAGTCCCCAATAGTTTTTCTTCGCTTGCTCTCATTTCTTTTTAATAATAACAATAATACCAAGGATAGCTGCTGCGTCGTCTGCATTGTTGTTGTGATGTTCCGTCTCCCTTCTACTCGCACAGCGGCGTTAACTTTTTTTTTCTTGCTGTAGTAACTGAACCAAGAGCCACTCGTGTGACCACATTTGGAAGAAATTACTCGTAATTTCTTGCTCCAAATTAATTGCTCATCAAAGGGATCGTGTGACCGTAACTTAAGTCACCCTTTAAGAAAAACTGTAAATACTGATTCACAAAACTTAAGGATAATTTCTGACTTGGAACCATCGGTGTAATGCAGAAAACAGTTATTGTATTCTAAAACCTACCCAAGAAATCTTTTACCCACTTACGATATAATTTTTTTCTATTCCATCAATAGATGTTATTTTACTTTTTTATACGTATTTTTATTTTAGTAATTTATAAACTATTTTCTTTATATACTTCATTACCTTTTAGTGTAATGAAGAGAATGAATTACAGAAGGTTTTTATAATTATATTGCGAACAATATTTTTCCTCGCAATAAATACACAATGACGATGATCTTGTTTACAATATGGAGCTTGATGTCTTACTCCATGTTCGTTTATTACATTTTCTGCCATACCCGACTGTTCTTTTCTTTCTTGTGGTGAAGGTTTTTGACAATTGATATATATATAAAGTTGAGTTAAGAATAATGACTGATATTATAGCCATTAGGTCCTGAATAATAAGTGGTGTCTAAGTGAACAAATGTATGATGTCTTCAATTACCAGCGTAGTGTGGGGTAACAGTGGGGGTAGAAGCGAAGGAGTGAAGGTGGAGTATATGGAGTAGCAAGTGGAGTAAGGGTGGAGTAAGGGTGGAGAAGGCGTGGGAGTAAGGGAGGGAGTAAGGGGTGGGAGTAGGGTAGGAGGGTAAGGGGTGGGAGTAAGGTGGAGTACATGGAGTCAGGGGTGGGAGGAGTAAGGGGTGGAGAAGGGGTGGGAGTAAGGCGGGAGTAAGGGTGGGAGAAGGGGTGTATAAGGGTAGGAGTAAGGGTGGGAGCAAGGGTGGAGCAAGGGATGGGAGTAATGGGTGGGGAGCAAGGGTGGAGAAGGGGTGGTATATGGGTGGAGTAATGCGTGGAGTATATGTGGAGAGGGCGTGGAGTAAGGGTGGGCAAGGGTGGGGAGTAAGGGTGGGAGGGGTGGAGCAAGGGGTGGAGTAAGGCGGGAGAAGGCGGGAGTAAGGTGGGAGTATGGTGGGGAGGCAAGGGAGTATAAAGGGAGTAAGTGGGTGGGGAGTAAGGGGTGGCATGGGTGGAGTAAGGGTGGGAGGAGGGGTGGGAGTAAGGGTAGGAGAAGGGGTAGGAGTAAGGGGTGGGAGTAAGGGGGTGGGAGTAAGTGGTGGGAGTAAGGGGTGGGAGTAAGGCATGGGAGTAAGGCGTGGGAGTAAGGGTGGGAGTTAGGGGTGTGAGTAAGGGGTGGGAGTAAGGGGTAGGAGTAAGGGGTGGGAGTAAGGGGTGGGAGTAAGGGGTGGGAGTAAGGGGTGGGAGTAAGGGGTGGGAGTAAGGGGGGGGAGTAAGGGGTGGGAGTAAGGTGCTATAAGGGTAGGAGTGGCAAGGGAGGCAGGAGGCGGGTGGAGTAAGGCGTGGAAGCAAGGTGGATTGGCTGGGTGGATTAAGGTGGAGTAAGGGGTAGGAGTATGGGTGGGAGTAAGGGGTGGCAGTAAGGGGTGGCAGTAAGGGGTAGGAGTAAGGGGTGGGAGCAAGGGGTACGAGTAAGAGGGTGGAAGCAAGGGGTGGAAGCAAGGGGTGGGAGTAAGGGGTATGAGTAAGTGGTAGGAGTAAGTGGTAGGAGTAAGGGGTAGAAGTAAGGGGTAGAAGTAAGGGGTAGGAGTAAGGGGTAGAAGTAAGGGGTAGAAGGAAGGGGTGGGAGCAAGGGGTGGGAATAAGGGGTGGGAATAAGGGGTGGGATTAAGGGGTGGGAGTAAGGGGTAGGAGTAAGGGGTAGGAGTGACGAGTAAGAATGTGGGACAAGAGGGAGGGGTAGCAGTGGGGGGTAGGGTTAGGTTACAAACTTCTATTTACTTCATCATCTGTATCCTGCTGGTGATGTTCTCTCTTAAAACAATTTGTAAAATAAATAAATAAATGGTCAGGTGTAAATGGTAAGAATTTAACAGAGTAATACTGAGGTATTACAAGAAAGAACTAAAAACTGTCCACTGTGTGTATCAACATTTTATAAAAGTATTTGTGAAGCTGTAAAATACTTAGATATAAACTTTTAATTCAACTCTGTAATAAAAATAATTGCAATAATGAATCTAAACAAGAAATGAACTGGGTGAAAAAATCTACAAAATACTAAAAATATAAAAAAGAAGAATTACAGTAAAACCTGAATCATTGTAATAAACATTATTAAACTTTTCGTTGTTATGACCTAAACAAACAAGGAAGACTCGTCTAGATTTTCGCTCTGTGAATTAACTCCTTGGATCGCTTTTGGGCAAGAGGGGAGTTACTCCGACTTATTCCGTGAAAATATTCCCAACTGTCCATAGAATCCGTTACAGTTTCCTTTATAGTAAGTGACTCACAAATGATTAATATTCCCATTCACCAATACTTTATTATATCAGAGAACAGTGCAGAGATAAGCTGGCCAATGAGCGATGGTCAAAGATAATGCAGATTTAATACTGGATTGATAAGTACAGCTATAGTGATTTGTTTCATGTTACAGTAATAATAAACTTTATCAAATGTTATAACTACCAAAGTGTTATTTTCGTGATCGATACCCTGCTGCCAGGATTATAACATCGTTTAAAAGTTCAGTAAAAATATCATGCAGATTAAAACCTAACCTAGTGTATCGTAACCTAACTTAGCCTTTCCTAAGCTAACTTAGACTATCCTAAACTAGCCTAACCTATCCTAATCACACCAAACCTAACCTATCCTAAATTTATATATCATCAACAGATTTATAGATATGTTGGAGAAATAATTATCAAAAGTTTGTTGTCTCTGCAAATGTATTTTAAAAAAAAGAAAATGAAATTATAACTTTCTAGAGAACTCAATTGTGTCATGAGCGTTGCGGCTTGGTTAGGTTAGGTAACATTAGGTTAGGTTAGATAAGGTAAGGTAAGATTAGGTAAGGTGAGGTAGTGTTAGGGTTAAATACATTTTACTAATTTTGCATCAAAATAATCACGACTGAAGGTATCGGATAAAAAACCTCTGAATATAATTCTTTTTCTGAGAAAAAAATTTCTTTACCACTTATTTTTTGCCCCACATTTTTTATAAAGTTTGATGAACTTAGATTAGGTTAGGTATTATTTAACTCTGAGTCATGGGTACTTATTGGATACTTGGCAGAATAACTTGTTATAACTTGGTCCTAACAAAGGCGGAGTCTAAGCAAAAATGTTCACTTGACCTCATATTTGGATTTCATTACTGAATGATATTTACAGCTATACCACATTAATAAGGTCTATCTGCAAGTTTATTCAGTCATAAAAAAAAATATACCCTAAATGTGGACAATAAAAATCTTCTATTTTGGTACAAATTACTTGAAAAGTTGTAAGAAGACAAAAGCTGCATCTCTTCCATAAAGCGAGAAATAGAACAGCCAAGCCTCTTCTTGTTGATGTACAAAACATTTTCTTCATTTTTCTATGATAAAACAAGTCTAACAAGCATTATTAAAACATATATTATTAATTTTTTTTCATGCAATCCGGAAATAGCGACTACTATATCCAGGTTGATCGTGTTGAGGTCCTGTAAGTTACAGGCTAGATTACGAGCTCACTTACGGAGTTCGATGCCAAATATTTGTTTTGAGAATCCCGATCGGAGACTGTAAGTCCAGTTACTTGGTAAACAAGTAGATACGGTGAAATAAACTGCTGTACCTAAATATTATGTAACTCAAAATATATTCCCAAAACAGCACGTTTACAGATGAAAATAAAAAAAAGCATAAATAATACAAACAAAATAAATTAATATGTTTTTTATTACAGTATTTTTAAATATCAGAAGCCTAGGTTCAGCGCTTCTTTTGTGTCTTTTTCCCGGTGAAGATGAAGTCTCCCCATGGCAGGTACTGGTCCTTTTGTACACGACAGAAAGTGGTAGTTTCCTTCTTCTTCTTGTTGTTTTGGGTCTTGTTGTTTTGGGTCTTAGTGTGTTTTGTGGTCTGCAGTTTGTTAGATCGGGGGCCTTTCTCCTTCATCTGGCAAGGCTTCACCTCCACCTTAGTCACCTTCGATACAGTGCGTCGGAACACCATTGTGATGTACTGACACTAACAGCTCTCTCACTGAGGTCAAATCAAAATTTGACCATACAGAAAGAATTACGGTTTAATAAGGTTGGAATTTAAAGAAATTGACAACAAAATAAAGCTCTGTTTATCACTATAGTAAAGAGGGATGGTGTTTGTAAAGATGATGGATGGTGTTTGTAAAGATGATGGATGGTGTTATAATATGTAGTGATGATGGATGGTGTTATATGTAGTGATGAAGGATGGCGTTATATTGTAGTAATGATGGATGGTGTTATATGTAGTGATGATAAGAGGGTAATATATGTAGTGATGATGGATGGTGTTATATATATATATTGATGATGCATGATGTTATATGTAGTGATGATGGTTGGTGTTATATGTAGTGATGCTGGATGGTGTTATATGTAGTGATGATGGATAGAGTTATATGTAGTGATGATGGATGATATTATGTAGTGATGATGGGTGGTGTTATATGTAGTGATGTTGGATGGTGTTATATGTAGTGATGATGGATGATATTATATGTAGTGATGATAGGATGGTTCTATATGTAGTGATGATGGATGGTGTTATATGTAGTGATGATGGATGATGTTATATGTAGTGATGATAGGTTGGTTTTATATGTAGTGATGATGGATGGTGTTATATGTAGTGATGATGGATGGAGTTATATGTAGTGATGATGGATGATGTTATATGTAGTGATGATGGTTGGTGTTATATGTAGTGATGTCGGATGGTGTTATATGTCGTGATGGATGGTTCTATATGTAGTGATGGTGGATGGTGTTATATGCAGTGATGATGGATCGTGTTATATGTAGTGATGATGGATAGTGTTATATGTAGTGATGATGATGGATGGTGTTATAAGTAGTGATGATGGATGTTATATGTAGTGATGAAGGATGGTGTTAGTGAAGATTGTGAAGTGAGATGTAGTGAAGATTGTGAAGTGAGATGTAGTGAAGATTGTGAAGTCAGATGTGGTGAAGATTGTGAAGTGAGATGTAGTGAAGATTGTGAAGTGAGATGTAGTGAAGATTGTGAAGTGAGATGTAATGAAGCTGGTGAAGTGAGATGTAGTGAAGATTGTGAAGTGAGATGTAGTGAAGATTGTGAAGTGAGATGTAGTGAAGATTGTGAAGTGAGATGTAATGAAGATTGTGAAGTGAGATGTAGTGAAGATTGTGAAGTGAGATGTAGTGAAGATTGCGAAGTGAGATGTAGTGAAGATTGTGAAGTGAGATGTAGTGAAGATTGTGAAGTGAGATGTGGTGAAGATTGTGAAGTGAGATGTGGTGAAGATTGTGAAGTGAGATGTGGTGAAGATTGAGAAGTGAGATATGGTGAAGATTGTGAAGTGAGATATGGTGAAGATTGTGAAGTGAGATGTAGTGAAGATGTGAAGTGAGATTTAGTGAAGATTGTGAAGTGATTTGTAGTGAAGGTTGTGAAGTGAGATGTAGTGAAGATTGTGTAGTGAGATGTAGTGAAGATTGTGAAGTGAGAGGTAGTGAAGATTGTGAAGCGAGATGTAGTGAAGATTGTGAAGTGAGATGTAGTGAAGATTGTGAAGTGAGATGTAGTGAAGATTGTGAAGTGAGATGTAGTGAAGATTGTGAAGTGAGATGTAGTAAAGATTGTGAAGTGAGATAGGGTGAAGATTGTGAAGTGAGATGTAGTGAAAGATTGTGAAGTGAGATGTAGTGAAGATTGTGAAGTGAGATGTATTGAAGATTGTGAAGTGAGATGTAGTGAAGATTGTGAAGTGAGATGTAGTGAAGTTTGTGAAGTGGGATGTAGTGAAGATTGTGAAGTGGAATGTAGTGAAGATTGTGAAGTGGGATGTAGTGAAGATTGTGAAGTGAGATGTAGTGAAGATTGTGAAGTGAGATGTAATGAAGATTGTGAAGTGATATATAGTGAAGATTGTGAAGTGAGATGTAGTGAAGATTGTGAAGTGAGATGTAGTGAAGATTGTGAAGTGAGATGTAGTGAAGATTGTGAAGTGAGATGTAGTGAAGATTGTGAAGTGGGATGTAGTGAAGATTCTGAAGTGAGATGCAGTGAAGATTGTGAAGTGAGATGTAGTGAAGATTGTGAAGTGAGATATAGTGAAGATTGTGAAGTGAGATGTAGTGAAGATTGTGAAGTGAGATGTAGTGAAGATTGTGAAGTGAGATGTAGTGAAGATTGTGAAGTGAGATGTGGTAAAGATTGTGAAGTGAGATGTGGTGAAGATTGTGAAGTGAGATTTGGTGAAGATTGTGAAGTGAGATGTGGTGAAGATTGTGAAGTGAGATATGGTGAAGATTGTGAAGTGAGATGTAGTGAAGATGTGAAGTGAGATGTAGTGAAGATTGTGAAGTGAGATGTAGTGAAGGTTGTGAAGTGAGATGTAGTGAAGATTGTGCAGTGAGATGTAGTGAAGATTGTGAAGTGAGATGTAGTGAAGATTGTGAAGTGAGATGTAGTGAAGATTGTGAAGTGAGATGTAGTGAAGATTGTGAAGTGAAATGTAGTGAAGATTGTGAGGTGAGATGTAGTGAAGATTGTGAGGTGAACATAAGAACATAAGAACATAAGAAAGTGGGATACTGCAGGAGGCCGACTGGCCCATACAGGGCAGATCCCTTTCACACCCATCCCAGCACTTCCATGTGCCTATCCAACTTCGTCTTGAAGCTCCCTAGCGTCCCCGATCCTACTATAGCACTCGGTAGCCTATTCCACATATCCACAACTCTATTACCACACCAGTGCTTGCCTATATCCTTTCTGAATCGGAATTTATCTAATTTAAAGCCATTTGTTCTAGTTATTTCGTTATTACTGAGCTCAGAACATCTTCCATTTTACCCTTTGTTAATCCCATCTACCCACTTGTACACCTCATCATATCCCCTAACTTCCCCACGCTTCTAATGAATGTAAGCCTAAGCTTTTCAGTCTTTCTTCATAGTATGGAAGGCTCTCTTAATATTATGGATCATTTTTGTCATTCTTCTTTGTACTCTCTCCAAAGAATCTATGTCCATTCTATAATAAGGACACCAGAACTGAACCGCATAATCCATGTGTGGCCTCACTAATGCTAGGTAAAGTTTCAAGATAACGTCAGCAGTTCTGTTACTCACAGACCTAGATATGAACCCAAGAATCCTGTTTGCCTTGTTGCTAACGCTAATACATTGTTTTCTAGGTTTCAAGTCGTTGCTAACAAATACACCTTGATTTTTTTCACAAACTGAGTTTTCTATTTCCGTGTTACCTAGTTTATACTTAACGTTTGTATTCGTCTTCCCTATCTGTAGTACCTTGCATTTATCACTATTAAAATTCATTTGCCAGTCTACTGACCACTCATGTAAGGTATCTAGATCTCTTTGAAGGTGTTCAAAGTCACTGTCTGAATTTATCACTCTCCCCATTTTGGTATCATCTGCAAATTTACTAATCCTACTAGTTATGCCTAAATCAAGATCATTAATGAATATAACAAACAGCAGAGGGCCTAATACAGATCCTTGGGGAACTCCGCTTTTGACCGCACCCCAGTCTGACTTTAATCCATTTATGCTGACTCTTTGTTTCCCTACCAGTTAAACTAAGACCTAATCCATTTTAATACTGATCCACCTATTCCATGTGCTTCTACCTTCCTTATCAATCTCTCATGAGGGACTCTATCGAATGCTTTACTGAAATCTAAATAAATTATATCATACATGACTTATCATTATCTACCGCCTCAAATACTTCTGAGAAAAAAGCTACAAATTTGTGAGACAAGAACGTCCCTGGGTGAACCCGTGCTGAGAAGAATGAATTAAGTTGAATGTTTCAAGGTGGCTTCTGATTTTTTTGTAGCACACTGACTTCTTAGCAACTTGCCTATGATTGACGTGAGACTAATGTACGGGACGGTAATTTGATGCTATTGATTTATCACCCTTTTGGAAAAATCGGGAACTACATTGCAGTTTCCAAGCTTCTGGCACTGAAACACTTAAATGACTTATTAAATAAAAAACTGCTAATGGATTACCCAACTCATCTCTACATTCTTTTAATATTCTAGGCTATACCTCGTCTGACCAGGCGATTTATGAGGCTTCAGTTTGTTAATTACTTTTGCTAATATCACATTAAAGTAATATTGATATTCTACCAACATATTTTCTATACTGTCGTTATATACCTTATGAACTTCTGAAAACTGTGCTAGGTTTTCATTTGTGAATACGGAGCGAAAATGACTATTTAACGTACTACACATTTCTAACTCATCATCAGTCATTTCTCCTGTCGTAGTTTTAAGGGGACCTATTGTATCTCTAACCTTTGATTTATACAGTTGATAAAAAGCTTTGGGGGTATATTTCGATTCGTTTGCTACCTTGATTTCATAATTTCTCTTTGCTTTCCTAATTTCTGTTTATACCTGTCTTGTTAGGTTCTGATAGTAACCAAGTAAGTGATTTTCGCCTTCTTAACTTTTCTATATACTCCTTTCTTTTTCCCTAGAAGATCTAAGAGTCTATTATTCATCCATTTTGGTTGGTTCCGTATCGATCTGAATTTTCTTTTAGGGATGTGTTTATTTTGGGCATTATTGATTGTCGCAATAAATCGTTCATAAGTAGCTGCTAAATTAAATTCGGGGTTATCCCGTCCTAAGTTGACAGTTTCCGGAGGTGTGGGGGGGATTAATCTTTTGACCATAGGGTCATCCCTTAGGTCTCTCCTTATGCTACCGTAATTAGCATTCCTAAAATCCGGGATCAAGGCCGAATTTTCCTTCTTCCTGCCATCCCATATTATGTTAAAATATATGGCTTTATGATCACTGTTTCCTAGTTCGTCTCCAATCCCAACATCTTTTAATAGATTTTCATTATTACTGAGAACTAAATCGAGGATATTATTTCCTCTAGTGGGCAAGTTTATAAATTTATATATAAAACTATCCTGTACTACTTCTATAAAATCTTCAGATTCATTATCGCTAAGTTGATTTTTCCAATCTATGCCTGAAAAGTTGAAATCGCCTAGAATACATACATTGTTTCTATCAGATGCCTTCTTTATTTCCTCCCATAGCAATTTACCATCGTTCCTACTCAAATTAGGTAGTCTATATATAACACCAATGACTACGGATTCACTGCCCTCACCAATCTCTACCCAAATACTTTCATTGTCGCTATTTGTTTTAATGTTTGATTTATTGCAGCCTTTTAATGACACCCTGATATACACTGCTACACCGCCACCTCTCCTTCCTACTCTGTCAAATTTAAATAGGTTATATCCTGGAATATGAAATTCTGCTAAAAAATGCTTGCTGTTTGAATTTATCCATGTTTCCGTTATTGCAATTATATCTATGTTCTCTTTACTAACAATGGCCCTGAGCTGGTCCATTTTGTTACACAGGCTTCTACTATTAGTATAATAAACACTCAATATATTTCTTCCGTTTCTATCTGTTTTACATTTATTACTTTGATGTTTGTTATTATGACTAACTACTTTTCAGCATTATCTACTTCTGTTTCACTACTTCCCAGGACCTGCTTGTTTTTTGACTCCCATTTTCCCCGACCCCTCTCTACTGGCGAAACCCCCCCTTCGGAGTGACAATTTCACGCTCCAGGGATGCAGACAACGTCTTTACCCCCTCACGAGACAAGTGTACTCCGTCGCGACAGTACAGGTAGTCGTTGCCATAAAATCGTTGCCCGTCATCAATGAATGCCCAACCATTGTTTGCACAATGTTTTTCCAGTCGGCAATTAATAGCAATTGCCCTGGACAGCCATTCACGACCAACCCCTCTTCTAGGCAAGACACCACATACTATCGGGACCCCTCCCCTATCTCTAATCTTCCCCAGCGCCTCCCTATACCTCTTGAAAAGTTCCTCACTCCTAACCTTACCTATGTCGTTTCCCCCCACACTAAGACACACTACTGGATTGGTACCCTCCCCTGACAAAACTCTGTCTAACCTCTCGGCTACATGCCCTATCCCAGCCCCAGGAAAACATACCCTAGTCCTACGTTTCCTATCTCTCGCACAAAAAGCCCGATCCATAAACCTCACCTGGCTGAAGATTGTGAAGTGAGATGCAGTGAAGATTGTGAAGCGAGATGTAGTGAAGATTGTGAAATAAGATTATAAAGTAAACTGTAGTAATTGAGGTTAAACGAACGCGGTTATTCTGTAGTGTATCCGTGTCTTGTTAACGTGGAACCAACATGGCGGTGGTTCTCAATATAGATACGTTATTTTGCCGGGAATTTCTGTCAAAACAAAATATGAATCAACCATATTTAGCCTAAATTAACCTAACGGCTTTATTATATATTCTAAGTTTTTAAGTTGGATAGATCAGATCAGGTTAGGTTAAGTCAGGTTGGGTTAGGTTAGGTTAGTTTTGTTAATTTTGCCACTTAGAGGCTAGTTTATTGTGCCCCCCATACTCATCCTGTCAGCTGTAGCACAGAGAGATTACAAAGTGGTGTTAGATGAGGTAGGTGGTTAAGTTAAGTTTCAATAGGTTAGGTTAGATTATGTCAGGTTGGGTTAAGTTAGGTTAGATAGGTAATAAGTAGATAGGTTATGTTAGGTAGGTGGGAAAGTTAGGTTTGATTAGGTTAGCTTATGTCAGACGGGGAGGTTAGGTTAGATTATGTCAGGTTAGGTTAGATTATGTCAGGTTAGGTCAGATTACGTCAGGTTAGGTTAGATTATGTCAGGTTAGATTATGTCAGGTTAGGTTAGATTATGTCAGGTTAGGTTAGATTACGTCAGGTTAGGCTAGATTATGTCAGTTAGGTCAGATTACGTCATGTTAGGTTAGATTATGTCAGGTTAGGTAGATTATGTCAGGTTAGGTTAGATTATGTCAGGTTAGGTTAGATTATGTCAGGTTAGGTTAGATTATGTCAGGTTAGGTCAGATTACGTCAGGTTAGGTTAGATTATGTCAGGTTAGGTAAGTAGGTAGAGGTGGGTAAAAAAGGTTAGGTTAGGTCGGCAGGTTTTAGTGTAGGAGCTTAAGTAATCCCGTAAAAATTTCATGTTAATTTTTGACACCATACATTATAATAATCCTTATAAACTATGTTAAGGAACTGTGGTGTCATTTTTTCTGAACGGTTTATTATAAGTTTTATGCCTTTAAAGAAGTTTTATTAAAGAGCGGCGTAATGAACCACAGATGTATTACCATTAAGTCCTAATTAACTTAAAACATGACTAATAACCTATGAACATGTAGTATTATATGATTACAATTTAACATAATATATCATGAATGCTGTTATAATATCATAAGTGTGTTACAAACATGGCTGCTCATATATGCCATCCTGTCTCTGGCAAAGAAGAGATTGCAGTAAGTAAAATTATTTGCTAAAGACAAATACTGGAAATTAAACATATACATATTACCATTATCTGAAAAGCTTAGAACCACCGTTTTATATTTATTAAAAGTTTGTAGTGTTATACATCATGTGTAAACAAGTCACAAGTTATTATTTACGACATTGCTTCAGTCCTCGTCATCAGAGTCTTCTGTGTACAACAGATTCCTTCACCTTGTTTAGGCATTTCTCATCATCTGCTTGACAGTTACACATCTCGGTGCATGTCATGCTATTCTTTCTGATTCTTTCTGTATGAACATGACAATGATCCACATTTCCTGACGCCACATCCACATTTAACAAGTTCTGTGATTGCTTCTGGAGCTGGTGGTTGGTCTGATATTACTAGTATGAAACAGTCATTGTCAATCTTCCAGCCATGCTCTAATTGTGAAAGCATTTCACTGTCTGCATCACAAGACCACAGAAGAGCTTGATACCTTCCTCTCAATATATGATACTTTAGAGTTGCTGCAGTCGCTGGTAGTTCTCCAGCTTCTGCCTGCGTTTTCTTGAAGAGATGCCATCTAAGTTATGACAGTTTAGTGAAAGTCATTCGTGGACAGTAGAGCTTAAATACAAATTCCTTTAGACCAATAAACATGTCTGCTGGAGGGCATTTGGTCTACTCAGCATCTTGAATGCATCTAGGACTTTTGTGTTAGATTTCATCAAAGTGCTCCAACATGCTTTCTTTCCTTTGCCAACAAATTTTCCAATGCAGTCAGATCCTGTGAAGGCATGGAAACCTGTAAGGCTCTCTGCCCAATGTGTCGTCGCTCACCAGTTCCTGTTTTCATACTTGTATTTTCTCCAAGTTGAGGCTGCTTTAATATGCCAAACACATCAGTGTCTGGTGACTTGATATGTACAGTGCTGCCCTTCTGTGATGCATATACTGTATGTCCTGCTTAAGTTCTATAACTTGTGATAGCAATTTGATGGTTGAAGTCTTATTTGCTGCTTTCCACGACAGAAGATTAACCTTGGACATCTTTTCCCAGATGCTCAATGGACCAACAATACGTTTCTTGACAAAATTTTCATAATTTTGTCTTCCAACTTCATATGCACATAGATTGTCATATTTGGCATTTTCTGGCATTACAGCTCCAGTTACCAAGTTTAAAAGAGCATCATTTTCCTGGGATTACAGTCACCAATAACATTGTGTAGCTTCTGTACATCAGCATATTGACGGCTGACAATAGCTGTAGAGAGCTCATGATGTTCTGTTCTTTTGTAATCTTTATGAGTTTGATATTTTATGTAATGAACTTAATTTGAAAACCCAAATGGTAGTATATGATCTTTTATCACCTTAGACACTCTGTGCGTCATGCCTCTCAAGTGATTTTTTTCCTCTCTTACTTCTCTGGACAAATACGACCTTTATCCCATCAGAAAAAATATCACCATATATTTTCTTAATCTACAGGTGCCAAGGTTTAAAATGACGGATGGTGTTAAAAATTAACCTGAAATTTTTACGTGACCACATATTGTCTTGTTGAGTTTCTGAGAGAACTTCACGGCTAAATAGCGCCTCTGTATTGATAGCCGGTACATGTCGTAATATCCACCGCTCATAGTTAAATTTTATGTCCGTTTATTTTGTCCTAATTTAAGTATCAAAGAGTGTTTTTATTTTTAAGTATCTTAAGTATCTTTTTTCCTCACTCTTAAGTATCTAAGTATGATGTTTTTTTCATTTTTAAGTAACTAACCATATTTTTGTTTTCATTATAAAATGTGATTGATATAGACAACAGAAGTAAATATCAGCTGGAGGTCGTAAACGAAGCTGATGTGAAGTATTTTGACTCACTGTTCCCACGAACTAATTGCTTCTCTGGTTTATACCGAAGAAATAAAACCGTCAACGAACCATCCGATTCAAATGTGTCTTAGGCGATACAGGGTGTTTAGGCGTCATTCTGATACCAAGAATGACTTTGTGTACTGTGGTGAAGCTGGGGGTAGGATAGGGTTGGGTTGGGTTGGGATGGGTTAGAATTACGCATGTGTGGGTATATTCTGTCGCATTTTATAGGTATCTTGCGTCTTTCTCTTTATTCCTTCTTTATCATGAGTATCTGTGCCTATTAATACACCACCTCGCAGGATAGTGGAAGAGGAATGGATAGTAACGAGATAATATTCTTCTTACATATACCTTAGCTTGATTACAGGTAACACCAGGTAGAAGTTACGTGACTCTTAAGAGTTTTCCTCGACTTGGCTGATTCAACTGTAAGACTTGCTGTATTTATCCTTATTAAAATCCTCCACCTGTAAGACCCTCCACTTGTAAGACTCTCCACCTGTAAGACCCTCCACTTGTAAGACTCTCCACTTGTAAAACCCTTTATGGATTTGAAATACCTTCTCGTCTTGACTCCACTAGTACTGTACACACCCTCTCTAGCCTTAGTTTACAGTAATGTTGAAGTATATAATGAAGACTCACAGCTCATGGGTTAGAAAACAAAAGATGCTTGTTTTATTTATTTATTTATTTATTTATTTATTTATAGCTTATTTTAGAATCCCCGAAAGTTAGAACAAAATGGCTGACGGGACTCACAAGCGGGCGATGTTTACAGTATGGACCAAGAATAAAAAATAAATGAAAAATAAAATAAATCAATCGTAAATTGGTGCATTGTTTCTCCAGGGTAATTATAGAAGTACAAATGTTCTCCAGCAGTGGGTAACGATCATAGCCACGTATAGAGCTTCTAACGCAGGTAGATTGATATAGATGCATTACCTGGAGTTAGTGGGTTACAGGGGCCTCCTACACGATAATATTAAAGGTGTTTTTTCCTTCTGTTTGTGGTACTTGAGGTGTTTAGGTTAGGTTTAATTAAAATGGTTTAGTTATAATAGTTATATTACGATAAGTTAAGTTGAATTTAGAACTTTTGATTTGCATATATCGTGTTTTAGAAGGATTTGTTAGCTAATAAGTTTAATTTTGATAAGTTTAGTTTAATTTA
>NW_024719268.1:0-24212 GCF_018991925.1 Homarus americanus | reverse complement strand
CACTGTCACTATGTTGAAATGAACTGTAGTTTGAGCTTTTCCCCATCTAGTTATTATATATCTTATTTGTGTCACCTATGTTACTTGTATATTATTTGTAATTCGTAACCCATTCCCCAAATATGTAACTGTATATTTTCAGCCTTCTGGCTGCCAAGCTCTTTCAATAAACCGTTAATTATTATTATTATTATTATTATTATTTATATGTTGGTCCATACCAACTCACTCCCCTGAACCCTCCTCCCCACCGGACTATCAACAAGTTCTTGCCATAAGGTACTATCTCATTTGGCAAAGGAATGGAACCAGTGATGAATAGTGGTGAACAGTGCTTAACTCAGTGAAAAACAACTCGGCAGTTGAGTCTTACCCAAGCTAGCTAACCAGCTTCACACAGTGAGGTCCCAGGTACCCAGTTATACTTCCCCTGAGACTCCACGATAGAGAGGCCTGGGACCACACCTCACCCACTTGAATGAGTGAGTCATGTCGACCACGTGGTGTCCCCAAGATGCTACGACAACACGTAGTGAATGTTTTGCTACAGCATCATCATGTGAATTTCCTCATAACACCATCTGTGAGGTAACTGCTACATCATCAGGCCCCTCATAACGCCATCTGTGAGGGAGTTACTACACTACGTGTCTGGTGTTCAACATCTCACCTTACATGATCTACGCATGCAAACATTAATCTGTATGTTCACTGTGTGCTCCTTCACCTTTCTCTAATGAGGGCTTTTGTTAAACCACCAATTTATGATGTACTAAGTCATTTGTGTCCAATGTATACTTTCGAAAAGCCCTTGTTTGGGGAAGGTAGGAGAGAGTAGTCGTCATTATTGTCCAAGCCACATTATTTATTTCTATATATAAGTAATGCAGGCTGGTTTTTAAATACCTCAATCCCCTAACGGTGCCGTTTGTATATTAAGAAATACCGAAGCCATACAGTACAACACCAGCGAATATGAAGTATCACTGTAACCGGCAACTGTTACTCACTCATACCTACATACATATAGAGAGTCTTTACAGAATGATAGCAGACACGAGGAAGACGAACAACAAGAGGAGAAGAGTTAGAAGAAAATCAACTTCAAGCTAAGAAGAAGAATACCAAGACATTTCCTCCAAACAAGAAAACAACACACACAATCAAGCCGACCAAACACTGAGAAACCATGGCGGAACCCAACATGCACCGGACGCTTGACCTGACTCTATCCTGCCGCATCCAGGCGAGTTGCTGCTTAAAGTCCCTCACGCAAGCGCTGTTTAGCCACTGCACCTATTCTATCCTCCTAAAATTCACTTCAATCCCCCCTGCCACTAGCATGTATGTATGTATGTATGTATGTATGTATGTATGTATGAATGAATGATAACTGCAACTTTGCGTATTAAAACTCATTACTCTTACCGAAGTAATATAGTGCGTGGTTATGTTATGTCATGTTAGGATAGATTATAAACTACATTGGGTTACATTTCGTGAGGTTCGGTGACGCTACAGGAAGTTAGGTGAGGTACCTGGAGGTTAGGTGAATGTTGACTGACTGACTGACAATTATTAGGAAGTGGTTCCAACACGTTCACACACAACCTATACTCATACCACAAGTCCAGAATTAGAGAGGATCATGTTATTGGATATATTTTCAACGATTTACTCAGTGTCTAACCAACTCTTTAGCGATTTAAATGTGGACCTAAAATTAGGTCCGTATATTTGTTTGTCGTGGTGGTGGTGGTGGTGTGCGCCCGTCCATCAGGTTGATTAACCACCAAAACCATAAAGGGT
This sequence comes from Homarus americanus, assembly GCF_018991925.1. Taxonomy (NCBI): domain Eukaryota; kingdom Metazoa; phylum Arthropoda; class Malacostraca; order Decapoda; family Nephropidae; genus Homarus; species Homarus americanus. The sequence continues at coordinate 22,403 of NW_024719268.1, read as the reverse complement.
GCGGCCCTGCCGTTTCAGGGCATACACCACATCCATGGCGGTGACGGTCTTCCTTTTTGCGTGCTCGGTGTAGGTGACGGCGTCACGGATGACGTTCTCCAGAAACACCTTGAGGACGCCGCGGGTCTCCTCGTAGATGAGGCCGGATATACGTTTAACACCTCCACGCCGAGCTAGACGACGAATGGCGGGCTTGGTGATACCCTGGATGTTGTCACGAAGCACCTTACGATGACGCTTGGCGCCACCCTTTCCAAGTCCCTTGCCTCCTTTGCCTCGTCCAGTCATGTTGTTGTGGTTGCTACTACAGGTGGTCCTGGTGTGGCTTCGCCCACGGTTTGGTGGGAGTAGGTGGCGTGCTGTGGACGCAGCGGTAGTATCGTTCATCCAAGGCCGTCCCTCCCTCTTGGAGGTGGGGCGTAGCTTGCGGATGACGCATGCGGCACTCGTGGCCAATGAGGTGGCCACTGAGGTGGAGAATGTCTGTATATAAGCCCGCCCGCCTGCCGGGCCGCCCGTATTGACTATTTCGTCGTCGAGATGGCCCGTACTAAACAGACTGCCCGCAAGTCCACTGGAGGCAAGGCTCCACGGAAGCAGCTTGCCACCAAGGCAGCTCGCAAGTCCGCCCCAGCCACCGGTGGTGTCAAGAAGCCCCATCGTTACAGGCCCGGAACCGTCGCCCTTCGTGAGATCCGTCGTTACCAGAAGAGCACAGAGCTACTCATCAGGAAGCTGCCCTTCCAGCGCCTGGTGCGTGAGATCGCCCAGGATTTCAAGACTGACCTGCGCTTCCAGTCGTCTGCCGTCATGGCTCTGCAGGAAGCCTCTGAGGCTTACCTGGTGGGTCTTTTCGAGGACACCAACCTGTGTGCCATTCACGCCAAGCGCGTTACCATCATGCCCAAGGACATCCAGCTGGCCCGGCGCATCCGCGGAGAGCGTGCTTAAGTCCTCTTCCTTGGGGAAAAACAAAAAGCACAACAAAACCTACCAGACATCTATAACTCGGCCCTTCTCAGGGCCAAAGAACTGTTCTGAAGATAATTTTCATGACAATCGAAATGGTTGGTGGTCGGAGAGCGTTAATTTCGGTTACCCAAATCGCCTAACGGTAAGTTGGTAACATTCGTGGAGGTACGATTGTATAGTAGGTCATCAATTCGGGAGGTGGGTGGGTGCAACAAACAAGAGCTAGTAACAAATAAATATATAAAGAATAAGTAAGTAAAGAAATAAATAAAATAAAAGAACATACAATAAAATAAAATAAAATTTTTTTTTACATGAAATAGGCATGCTGCAAACAAGAAATGAAGCCCAAAAACACTCCATGTATGTCACTTTGCAGTGGGTGTAAAAGTACTCCACGCAGAATTTATTTATTTATTTATTATGTTTCGATTTAGTCCTGTTTCTACGCCAATAGAGAATGCAGATTATTATAATTTTATTTTTTTTATTTCCCTCTCAATATATCACTGTCGGTAACTGTCTCTTTAACATGTAACTGTGGCTCCGATGGAGCCGATTAAGTTGTAGTAGTGGGATGGCGTGTTTGTTGTGCACAAGTAACCTCTTACTTGGAAGAGGTGTACTTGGTGACAGCCTTGGTGCCCTCAGACACGGCATGCTTGGCCAGTTCACCGGGCAGCAAGAGTCGGACAGCTGTCTGGATTTCCCGACTTGTAATGGTGGAGCGTTTGTTGTAGTGCGCCAGGCGGGAAGCCTCGGCAGCGATGCGCTCGAAGATGTCGTTCACGAAAGAGTTCATGATGGACATAGCTTTGGAGGAGACTCCTGTGTCGGGGTGCACTTGCTTCAGTACCTTGTAGATGTAGATGCTGTAGCTTTCCTTCCTCCTGCGCTTCTTCTTCTTGTCACCCTTGGCAATGGCCTTCTGGGCCTTTCCAGCCTTCTTGGCAGCCTTTCCGGAAGTTTTGGGAGGCATGGCGGCACAGTTACTCGTGGCGCGGAGCGAGAGAATTGAAAACTGGCCCGACTAACTTTTCCTTATATACCGAGCGGGCCGCTCAGGATCAGACTGGCTGCAGCTACGGCTCTCTTACATTGGTTGGGTCCGCGAGACGGCCACCTGGCCTGATCCTGAGCTTGGTATAAAAGACCAAGGTGGCGGGCGGAAATTTAACTCCTATCACGAAAAGCAGCAGCAGCAACATGTCAGGACGCGGCAAGGGAGGCAAAGTGAAGGGCAAGTCAAAGTCCCGTTCTAGCAGGGCCGGACTCCAGTTCCCCGTGGGTAGGATCCACCGTCTCTTGCGTAAAGGCAACTATGCTGAGCGTGTTGGTGCAGGTGCCCCTGTGTACCTTGCAGCCGTCATGGAGTACCTGGCAGCAGAAGTGCTCGAGCTGGCCGGTAACGCCGCCCGCGACAACAAGAAGACCCGCATTATCCCGCGTCATCTTCAGCTTGCCATTCGCAATGACGAGGAGCTGAACAAGCTCCTGTCTGGAGTCACCATTGCCCAAGGGGGTGTCCTTCCTAACATCCAAGCTGTGCTCCTCCCCAAGAAGACAGAGAAGAAATAAGAACCCAAGGTTCGTTCACACAAGACAACCTAACCAAACAGGCTCCTTTCGGAGCCACAGGATATCACTTAAAGAGAGAAATATACGACATCAACGTTTTGCAGGATAACACTCTATTTTACGTGTAATTAGCATAGTATTGTGGAAATTGAGTGAAATTGTTTTTGAATGTTGTAGATGTGAAGGGGTACTGCGGGGGCCTGGGGTGGGGGACTTAAACGGGACTTAGAAGGGCGCAAGAAGCAGCAGCAGCCAGGGAGGCGACCTTATTTTCAGTCAGGTTCATACACAAAGAAATACATCAGATTCATTGACAGTACAGTACACATTTACCAGTGTGGGCTAGCCAATTTGGGATAAAGAGCAAGAATGTAATGTCCTCAATGAAGTAATGACATAGTTCAAGATACAATAAGTGAGGTGGCCTGAAGTCTTTGACAGTGTCACATTCAATAATATAGTAGTGCTTTAAAGGTGTATCACCAAGTTTACATGCTGAGTGTTCCGGTATGGGTACAGCGTTACTAACTAGCCAGATGTGTCTGTATCCTAACCTAATTCTGGCCACGACTACATCACACAGGCAGGCAGGAGCAAGTTGTTTGGACACTCTTCCTAGCCCCCTTGGTCCCTGTTCACCTACCTACTGTAGCAGTAAGTAGGTACCTGTTGTAAATCGAAAGGTTGCCAATTCGTATTCAGGGAAAGTTGTTGGAGCTTCTAAACTTGAACTGACACAATCCGAGGAGTGGTGACCCGAGGATCACAGACACTATCTCTCCCACTACAAATCCCTTCCTAACCTCCTGCTCCTTCCTATGTCCTCCCAAAATTGAACCATGCTATCGCAAAGGTAATAATACAGGTAGAGACAACAACATATTTTCCTATTGTCTTATTATATATTAATAACAGAAACGCTGCCGCCATCCCGGAGGCTTTACATTGTCTCACTGTTCATTCCCTCCACAATTCTTCCTCTTACTTCTTCTTCTTCTTCTTCTTCTTCTTCTTCTTCTTCTTCTTCTTCTTCTTCTTCTTCTTCTTCTTCTTCTTCTTCTTCTTCTTCTTCTTCTTCTTCTTCTTCTTCTTCTTCTTCTTCTTCTTCTTCTTCTTCTTCTTCTTCTTCTTCTTCTTCTTCTTCTTCTTCTTCTTCCATCAATACTTTATTAACGGTGTATGTAAGTTTCACCATGTTTTGCACTACAGCGGTAGAGCAAAGTATATTTTGTTAGCAATAAACCAAAAGCATATTTTATGGCCTAATCATCACTACATAGAACACCACCCATAAAGCATGATACTAGTAGACCACAAAAACTGCTATAAACCCCCAAAGCATATTTTATTGCCTAATCATCACTACATAGAACACCACTCATAAAGCATGATACTATTAGACCACAAACTGCTATAAACCCCAATAATATACTATACTAGTGACTCTAATTGTGTTACCCAATATTATACGAAATAATACTATAAAACATAATAATAAACACACTAATAGTGTATATTAGTTGAATGCACAATCTGATGAGAAGTCAAAAAAAAAAAAAAAAAAAATAGCAACAACCTAGAAAGAGTGTAGAGTATTTTTGTGCAAACTATTATACTAGTAGATGGTCTAAGATAACTGTATGTGAAGGAAAAGGTGTGCTCTCCACTCAAACTTTCTTTTTATGAAATCTCCTACTCCCCAGCTGAGCGGTACGCCCAATGGGAAACAAAACGTGGCACATAACACGCCGCCCGCCAGCTCTGGCTCGGTGAATAGGAATCAGTAATCGGGCGGAGTATAAACAACACCGCCGCCAATGTGCTCCTCCCATCTCTGAGGAAATCTGGCGGGCAACTTAGTATTATATTAACATGTAATAATAATAACAATAATAATAATAATAATAATACTACTACTACTAATAATAATAATAATAATAATAATAATATTAATAATAATAATATTAATAATAATAACATGCAATTTCATTTTATAACACATACTAACAAAATAGTGTATAGCCTACTATACTTAACTATAATAGGTTAGGTTGCGTAGGAGGATCTAAAAAGTACAGTAGTATACACACACACACACACACACACACACACACATACATATAGACAACAAACTAAATTAGAAACCACACGTCAGTGAAGTTATCAAATCCTCCAGTTTCTGTCTCCACCTCCTACGCCGACTCAAGTCCCTCGGTGTTCCTGCACACGAGCTCCTCAGTGTTTACACAACATTCATACTTCCCAAGCTCACCTATGCCTCCTCCACCTGGTCTTCCTCCCTAAATGCCACACAACGTAAACACCTCGAAAAAGTGCAAAAGAGGCCATGCAAGATTATTCTCTACCCTTCCTACTCCACATATCAAGAAGCGCTCAACACACTGACCCTTTAGACTCTCACTGACCATCACCACGACCTCATCTGCAAATTTGGTAAGAAGCTTCTACACCATCCCCGACACCGGCTCCTACTACCACCTGAGATCCCTAGTCCGAGAATTGCTCTTCGACACCACAACCGCATCCAGCCCAGCCCATACGTGCACGAACTGATCGCTATAAGAACAGCCCAGTCCCAACCATTGTAAAAATTATCGATAACTTGTAATAAATCAGTGTACTCACTCCCAGTAAACACTACTCCTTGCACTGTCACTATGTTGAAATGAACTGTAGTTTGAGCTTTTCCCCAGCTAGTTATTATATGTCTTATTTGTGTCACTCATGTTACTTGTATATTATTTGTAATTCGTAACCCATTCCCCAAATATGTAACTGTATATTTTCAGTCTTCTGGCTGCCAAGCTCTTTCAATAAACCGTTAATTATTATTATTATTATTATTATTTATATGTTGGCCCATACCAACTCACTCCCCTGAACCCTCCTCCCCAGCGGACTATCAACAAGTTCTTGCCATAAGGTACTATTTCATTTGGCCAAGGAATGGAACCAGTGATGAATAGTGGTGAACAGTGCTTAACTCAGTGAAAAACAACTCGGCAGTTGAGTCTTACCCAAGCTAGCTAACCACCTTCACACAGTGAGGTCCCAGGTACCCAGTTATACTTCCCCTGAGACTCCACGATAGAGAGGCCTGGGACCACACCTCACCCACTTGAATGAGTGAGTCATGTCGACCACGTGGTGTCCCCAAGATGCTACGACAACACGTAGTGAATGTTTTGCTACAGCATCATCATGTGAATTTCCTCATAACACCATCTGTGAGGTAACTGCTACATCATCAGGCCCCTCATAACGCCATCTGTGAGGGAGTTACTACACTACGTGTCTGGTGTTCAACATCTCACCTTACATGATCTACGCGTGCAAACATTAATCTGTATGTTCACTGTGTGCTCCTTCACCTTTCTCTAATGAGGGCTTTTGTTAAACCACCAATTTATGATGTACTAAGTCATTTGTGTCCAATGTATACTTTCGAAAAGCCCTTGTTTGGGGAAGGTAGGAGAGAGTAGTCGTCATTATTGTCCAAGCCACATTATTTATTTCTATATATAAGTAATGCAGGCTGGTTTTTAAATACCTCAATCCCCTAACGGTGCAGTTTGTATATTAAGAAATACCGAAGCCATACAGTACAACACCAGCGAATATGAAGTATCACTGTAACCGGCAACTGTTACTCACTCATACCTACATACATATAGAGAGTCTTTACAGAATGATAGCAGACACGAGGAAGACGAACAACAAGAGGAGAAGAGTTAGAAGAAAATCAACTTCAAGCTAAGAAGAAGAATACCAAGACATTTCCTCCAAACAAGAAAACAACACACACAATCAAGCCGACCAAACACTGAGAAACCATGGCGGAACCCAACATGCACCGGACGCTTGACCTGACTCTATCCTGCCGCATCCAGGCGAGTTGCTGCTTAAAGTCCCTCACGCAAGCGCTGTTTAGCCACTGCACCTATTCTATCCTCCTAAAATTCACTTCAATCCCCCCCTGCCACTAGCATGTTATGTATGTATGTATGTATGTATGTATGTATGTATGTATGTATGTATGTATGAATGAATGATAACTGCAACTTTGTGTATTAAAACTCATTACTCTTACCGAAGTAATATAGTGCGTGGTTATGTTATGTCATGTTAGGATAGATTATAAACTACATTGGGTTACATTTCGTGAGGTTCGGTGACGCTACAGGAAGTTAGGTGAGGTACCTGGAGGTTAGGTGAATGTTGACTGACTGACTGACAATTATTAGGAAGTGGTTCCAACACGTTCACGCACAACCTATACTCATACCACAAGTCCAGAATTAGAGAGGATCATGTTATTGGATATATTTTCAACGATTTACTCAGTGTCTAACCAACTCTTTTGCGATTTAAATGTGGACCTAAAATTAGGTCCGTATATTTGTTTGTCGTGGTGGTGGTGGTGGTGGTGGTGGTGTGCGCCCGTCCATCAGGTTGATTAACCACCAAAACCATAAAGGGTGCGGCCCTGCCGTTTCAGGGCATACACCACATCCATGGCGGTGACGGTCTTCCTTTTTGCGTGCTCGGTGTAGGTGACGGCGTCACGGATGACGTTCTCCAGAAACACCTTGAGGACGCCGCGGGTCTCCTCGTAGATGAGGCCGGATGTACGTTTAACACCTCCACGCCGAGCTAGACGACGAATGGCGGGCTTGGTGATACCCTGGATGTTGTCACGAAGCACCTTACGATGACGCTTGGCGCCACCCTTTCCAAGTCCCTTGCCTCCTTTGCCTCGTCCAGTCATGTTGTTGTGGTTGCTACTACAGGTGGTCCTGGTGTGGCTTCGCCGAATCGAATCGAAAAATGCTAGTGACAGGGGGGAAGGAGGTTCAGGAGAAGAATAAAGGGAGGATTGAAGTGAATTTTAGGAGGAGAGAACAGATGCAGTGGCTAAACACCGCTTGCGTGAGGGATTATAAGATGGGGGCAGCAGCAACAACCCGGCTGGACGCGGCAGGGAGGCGACAAGACAAGGCCAGGCTAGCGTCAGGTCAAGCGTCAGGTCAAGCGTCAGGTCAGGCGTCAGGTGCGTGTTGGGTTGGGCAATGGATGTTCAGTGCTTGGTCGGCTTGATTGTGTTTTGGTTTCTTGTGTGGAGGGGATGTCTTGGTCTTCTTAGCTTGATGTCGATTTTCTTCTCTCTCTCCTTCTCTTCTTGCTCTCTTGAATTGTCCATTCGTTTGTGTTTGGGTCTTCTTGTTCGTCTTCCTCGTATTTTAAGTCCTCATAGGTGTGGAAGAATTCAGAGAGGGAGAGGTTGACCACGTGGGCTTCAGCACCACTGGCCGCGTGGGCTTCAGCACCACGGGCCACGTGGTGTTCTTGGTTCTGTGTGGTGGGCTGCTTCTGTTGAGTTTTCTTTTCTTGGTTTTTCTTTACTGCTGGTTTTTTCTTTTCTTGGGAGCGTACAGCAAGGAGGGCCTCTTTGTAGCTCAGTTTTTTCTCAAGACGAGCCTTGGCTACCCTGCATTCCTCCTTCCATCTGGGGCAGGTCCGGTCGGCGGAGGAGTGTGGGCCACCACAGGCAACGCATTTTTTCTCTGTGTTGGGGCAGGCCGTGTAGCGGTGTCCAGGGCTGCCACACATGGAGCAGGTGTCTTCCTGCGCCTCACACTTGTTTACAGTGTGTCCATAGTGCTGGCATTTGTAACACCGTTTCGGTCTGCAGTAGGGCTTGACTGGCATAGTTACCCACGCCAGTTGAGCTTCCTTGGGTAGGGTGGAGTGGTGTCCGATGAGGGCAGTGGTGTCGGACAGCTTCTTCACAACTTGGAGCTGCTGCTCCTTGAGGAGCTCACTCAGCTCTGCTTTGTCCATGTGGGCAATTTCGGCGTGGGAGATTACACCCAGCTTCAAGTTGTCCCACATGAAGGCAAACATTTTAAAAGGAATGCCGTTGATGTCTGGGATCTCCGCGAGTTGAGCGGGCATGCCCATCTCGGCGAAGGTGATCTTGATGTCACCATGGAGCTTTAGGCGTTCTACCTTGGTGACCCCCACGATCCCATTAGCTTCGAAAAACTTCTGGAGAACTAGGAGGTTTAGTTTCTTGGGGCAGGTCGGCGTGTCCGGACGTATCCGCGCCACGTTAACAAACTCGTATCCGTTCATGGTGAGGGAGAGAGAGTGTGGCTTCGCCGAATCGAATCGAAAAATGCTAGTGACAGGGGGGAAGGAGGTTCAGGAGAAGAATAAAGGGAGGATTGAAGTGAATTTTAGGAGGAGAGAACAGATGCAGTGGCTAAACACCGCTTGCGTGAGGGGTTATAAGATGGGGGCAGCAGCAACAACCCGGCTGGACGCGGCAGGGAGGCGACAAGACAAGGCCAGGCTAGCGTCAGGTCAAGCGTCAGGTCAAGCGTCAGGTCAGGCGTCAGGTGCGTGTTGGGTTGGGCAATGGATGTTCAGTGCTTGGTCGGCTTGATTGTGTTTTGGTTTCTTGTGTGGAGGGGATGTCTTGGTCTTCTTAGCTTGATGTCGATTTTCTTCTCTCTCTCCTTCTCTTCTTGCTCTCTTGAATTGTCCATTCGTTTGTGTTTGGGTCTTCTTGTTCGTCTTCCTCGTATTTTAAGTCCTCATAGGTGTGGAAGAATTCAGAGAGGGAGAGGTTGACCACGTGGGCTTCAGCACCACTGGCCGCGTGGGCTTCAGCACCACGGGCCACGTGGTGTTCTTGGTTCTGTGTGGTGGGCTGCTTCTGTTGAGTTTTCTTTTCTTGGTTTTTCTTTACTGCTGGTTTTTTCTTTTCTTGGGAGCGTACAGCAAGGAGGGCCTCTTTGTAGCTCAGTTTTTTCTCAAGACGAGCCTTGGCTACCCTGCATTCCTCCTTCCATCTGGGGCAGGTCCGGTCGGCGGAGGAGTGTGGGCCACCACAGGCAACGCATTTTTTCTCTGTGTTGGGGCAGGCCGTGTAGCGGTGTCCAGGGCTGCCACACATGGAGCAGGTGTCTTCCTGCGCCTCACACTTGTTTACAGTGTGTCCATAGTGCTGGCATTTGTAACACCGTTTCGGTCTGCAGTAGGGCTTGACTGGCACAGTTACCCACGCCAGTTGAGCTTCCTTGGGTAGGGTGGAGTGGTGTCCGATGAGGGCAGTGGTGTCGGACAGCTGCTTCACAACTTGGAGCTGCTGCTCCTTGAGGAGCTCACTCAGCTCTGCTTTGTCCATGTGGGCAATTTCGGCGTGGGAGATTACACCCAGCTTCAAGTTGTCCCACATGAAGGCAAACATTTTAAAAGGAATGCCGTTGATGTCTGGGATCTCCGCGAGTTGAGCGGGCATGCCCATCTCGGCGAAGGTGATCTTGATGTCACCATGGAGCTTTAGGCGTTCTACCTTGGTGACCCCCACGATCCCATTAGCTTCGAAAAACTTCTGGAGAACTAGGAGGTTTAGTTTCTTGGGGCAGGTCGGCGTGTCCGGACGTATCCGCGCCACGTTAACAAACTCGTATCCGTTCATGGTGAGGGAGAGAGAGTGTCTGTGTCTGGCTTCGCCCACGGTTTGGTGGGAGTAGGTGGCGTGCTGTGGACGCAGCGGTAGTATCGTTCATCCAAGGCCGTCCCTCCCTCTTGGAGGTGGGGCGTAGCTTGCGGATGACGCATGCGGCACTCGTGGCCAATGAGGTGGCCACTGAGGTGGAGAATGTCTGTATATAAGCCCGCCCGCCTGCCGGGCCGCGTCCACTGATCGGGGGTCCGCTCACACTTGCAACCTGCAGTATCCCTCCAATCTGCAGGTGGGACCACCTCCAATCCCAATCCGGTCTGGCTGCTCCTGGAGCTCCAGCCGGAACCACCAAACGGGCCGCCTATAGGCAAAGGCCCGTGTCGGACTACGGTCCGACAATCTATACAACAACAACAACAACCAGGCCACACTCAAATTCACCGACCTCGGCGATAGTAAAGCCAACCTCCAGAAGGAGGACCTCCAAAAAATATCTCTCCAAGCCATAGCCACCGAGACACCGGCTGATGCAGCATCATACTTCACAGACGGCTCGGTGGACCCAAAACATCACAGATCCGGAGCGGCCTTCTACACCCAAGGTCAGACCCTCAAATGGAGACTTTCCAACGACTGCTCCACCCTACAAACAGAACTGGTAGCAATCTCAAAAGCCCTACAACACGCTGCAACACAACACAACAAGTCCGTCATAATTCACACGGACTCGAAATCGGCCATGCAAGCGCTGCAACACAGTCAACCAAGAGACAACGTCCACATCATCACCTCGATCCTCGCGCAGCTACAGGAATTCCAAAGCCAAAACCGACCAGTCGTGTTACACTGGATTCCCAGTCATGTAGGGATCGGAGGAAACGACGTGGCAGACGAAGCAGCCAAGGCAGCTACACGTTCCAGTAGCGTACACATCCAAGTTCCAGCAAGTGTGCAACAGATCAAAAATCACCTCAGAAAGACTACCAAGCTCCACATCAAAAAGAGCTTCCTTCATGCACTCAACGCTGGTTCCCAATCAGCCAAATGGTACCTGGCGGCCACAAAAGGGGAACCACCTTTCGCAGACAAGAAAACTCCAAGACAAACCCAAGTCAGCCTTCACCGACTACGACTAGGGTACAAGTGCCCCTGGCAGATGATCGGAAATGACGTCACGGAATGCACCTACTGTCAGGAGCCAGCAGCCAACCCACTCGAACACTATCTCCTCGATTGCGAGGTCACACAAAGCCTCCGAGACAGAACTCAAATCTCCCAAGAAACACACACAACACCAGCGGCCACTCTAACCCGAAAGGCCCATACAGACCACATTCACCACCTACTCCGGGTCATCACACGATACCCACCACCCAGATAGCTTAGAAAGCATCCTCTCCCAGCAAGTGCGGACCCCAGTTCGGGGGGCGCGCCACTCCGAGGCTGACCACGTCCAAGAGTGGGGGCCGGTGGTAAGCGTCCACTGATCGGGGGTCCGCTCACACTTGCAACCTGCAGTATCCCTCCAATCTGCAGGTGGGACCACCTCAAATCCCAATCCGGTCTGGCTGCTCCTGGAGCTCCAGCCGGAACCACCAAACGGGCCGCCTATAGGCAAAGGCCCGTGTCGGACTACGGTCCGACAATCTATACAACAACAACAACAACCGGGCTGACCACGTCCAAGAGTGGGGGCCGGTGGTAAGCATCCACTGATCGGGGGTCCGCTCACACTTGCAACCTGCAGCATCCCTCCAATCTGCAGGTGGGACCACCTCCAATCCCAATCCGGTCTGGCTGCTCCTGGAGCTCCAGCCGGAACCACCAAACGGGCCGCCTATAGGCAAAGGCCCGTGTCGGACTACGGTCCGACAATCTATACAACACCAACAACAACCGGGCCGCCCGTATTGACTATTTCGTCGTCGAGATGGCCCGTACTAAACAGACTGCCCGCAAGTCCACTGGAGGCAAGGCTCCACGGAAGCAGCTTGCCACCAAGGCAGCTCGCAAGTCCGCCCCAGCCACCGGTGGTGTCAAGAAGCCCCATCGTTACAGGCCCGGAACCGTCGCCCTTCGTGAGATCCGTCGTTACCAGAAGAGCACAGAGCTACTCATCAGGAAGCTGCCCTTCCAGCGCCTGGTGCGTGAGATCGCCAGGATTTCAAGACTGACCTGCGCTTCCAGTCGTCTGCCGTCATGGCTCTGCAGGAAGCCTCTGAGGCTTACCTGGTGGGTCTTTTCGAGGACACCAACCTGTGTGCCATTCACGCCAAGCGCGTTACCATCATGCCCAAGGACATCCAGCTGGCCCGGCGCATCCGCGGAGAGCGTGCTTAAGTCCTCTTCCTTGGGGAAAAACAAAAAGCACAACAAAACCTACCAGACATCTATAACTCGGCCCTTCCCAGGGCCAAAGAACTGTTCTGAAGATAATTTTCATGACAATCTAAATGGTTGGTGGTCGGAGAGCATTAATTTCGGTTACCCAAATCGCCTAACGGTAAGTTGGTAACATTCGTGGAGGTACGATTGTATAGTAGGTCATCAATTCGGGAGGTGGGTGGGTGCAACAAACAAGAGCTAGTAACAAATAAATATATAAAGAATAAGTAAGTAAATAAATAAATAAAATAAAAGAACATACAATAAAAAAAAAAAAAAAAATTGTTTACATGAAATAGGCGTGCTGCAAACAAGAAATGAAGCCCAAACACACTCCATGTATGTCACTTTGCAGTTGGTGTACAACTACTCCACGCAGAATTTATTTATTTATTTATTATGTTTCGATTTAGTCCGGTTTCTACGCCAATAGAGAATGCAGATTATTATAATTTTTTTTTTATTTATTTCCCTCTCAATATATCACTGTCGGTAACTGTCTCTTTAACATGTAACTGTGGCTCCGATGGAGCCGATTAAGTTGTAGTAGTGGGATGGCGTGTTTGTTGTGCACAAGTAACCTCTTACTTGGAAGAGGTGTACTTGGTGACAGCCTTAGTGCCCTCAGACACGGCATGCTTGGCCAGTTCACCGGGCAGCAAGAGTCGGACAGCTGTCTGGATTTCCCGACTTGTAATGGTGGAGCGTTTGTTGTAGTGCGCCAGGCGGGAAGCCTCGGCAGCGATGCGCTCGAAGATGTCGTTCACGAAAGAGTTCATGATGGACATAGCTTTGGAGGAGACTCCTGTGTCGGGGTGCACTTGCTTCAGTACCTTGTAGATGTAGATGCTGTAGCTTTCCTTCCTCCTGCGCTTCTTCTTCTTGTCACTCTTGGCAATGGCCTTCTGGGCCTTTCCAGCCTTCTGGCAGCCTTCCGGAAGTTTTTATATGGCACAGTTACTCAAAAGCGGAGCGAGAGAGAATTGAAAACTGTCCACTAACTTTTCCTTATATACCGAGCGGGCCGCTCAGGATCAGACTGGCTGCAGCTACGGCTCTCTTACATTGGTTGGGTCCGCGAGACGGCCACCTGGCCTGATCCTGAGCTTGGTATAAAAGACCAAGGTGGCGGGCGGAAATTTAACTCCTATCACGAAAAGCTGCAGCAGCAACATGTCAGGACGCGGCAAGGGAGGCAAAGTGAAGGGCAAGTCAAAGTCCCGTTCTAGCAGGGCCGGACTCCAGTTCCCCGTGGGTAGAATCCACCGTCTCTTGCGTAAGGGCAACTATGCTGAGCGCGTTGGTGCAGGTGCCCCTGTGTACCTTGCAGCCGTCATGGAGTACCTGGCAGCAGAAGTGCTCGAGCTGGCCGGTAACGCCGCCCGCGACAACAAGAAGACCCGCATTATCCCACGTCATCTTCAGCTTGCCATTCGCAATGACGAGGAGCTGAACAAGCTCCTGTCTGGAGTCACCATCGCCCAAGGGGGTGTCCTTCCTAACATCCAAGCTGTGCTCCTCCCCAAGAAGACAGAGAAGAAATAAGAACCCAAGGTTCGTTCACACAAGACAACCTAACCAAACAGGCTCCTTTCGGAGCCACAGGATATCACTTAAAGAGAGAAATATACGACATCAACGTTTTGCAGGATAACACTCTGTGGAAATTGAGTGTAAATGTTTTTGAATGGTGTAGATGTGAAGGGGTACTGCGGGGGCCTGGGGAGGGGGACTTAAACGGGACTTAGAAGGGCGCAGAAGCAGCTTTAGCAGCAGCAGCAAGGGAGGCGACCTTATTTTCAGTCAGGTTCATACACAAAGAAATACATCAGATTCATTGACAGTACAGTACACATTTACCAGTGTGGGCTAGCCAATTTGGGATAAAGAGCAAGAATGTAATGTCCTCAATGAAGTAATGACATAGTTCAAGATACAATAAGTGAGGTGGCCTGAAGTCTTTGACAGTGTCCCATTCAATAATATAGTAGTGCTTTAAAGGTGTATCACCAAGTTTATATGCTGAGTGTTCCGGTATGGGTACAGCGTTACTAACTAGCCAGATGTGTCTGTATCCTAACCTAATTCTGGCCACGACTACATCACACAGGCAGGCAGGAGCAAGTTGTTTGGACACTCTTCCTAGCCCCCTTGGTCCCTGTTCACCTACCTATTGTAGCAGTAAGTAGGTACCTGTTGTAAATCGAAAGGTTGCCAATTCGTATTCAGGGAAAGTTGTTGGAGCTTCTAAACTTGAACTGACACAATCCGAGGAGTGGTGACCCGAGGATCACAGACACTATCTCTCCCACTACAAATCCCTTCCTAACCTCCTGCTCCTTCCTATGTCCTCCCAAAATTGAACCATGCTATCGCAAAGGTAATAATACAGGTAGAGACACCAACATATTTTCCTATTGTCTTATTATATATTAATAACAGAAACGCTGCCGCCATCCCGGAGGCTTTACATTGTCTCACTGTTCATTCCCTCCACAATTCTTCCTCTTACTTCTTCTTCTTCTTCTTCTTCTTCTTCTTCTTCTTCTTCTTCTTCTTCTTCTTCTTCTTCTTCTTCCATCAATACTTTATTAACGGTGTATGTAAGTTTCACCATGTTTTGCACTACAGCGGTAGAGCAAAGTATATTTTGTTAGCAATAAACCCAAAGCATATTTTATGGCCTAATCATCACTACATAGAACACCACCCATAAAGCATGATACTAGTAGACCACAAACTGCTATAAACACCCAAAGCATATTTTATTGCCTAATCATCACTACATAGAACACCACTCATAAGGCATGATACTATTAGACCACAAACTGCTATAAACCCCAATAATATACTATACTAGTGACTATAATTGTGTTTCCCAATATTTTACGAAATAATACTATAAAACATAATAATAAACACACTATTAGTGTATATTAGTTGAATGCACAATCTGATGAGAAGTCAAAAAAAAAACAACAACATAACAATAACCTATAAAGAGTGTAGAGTATTTTTGTGCAAACTATTATACTAGTAGATGGTCTAAGATAACTGTATGTGAAGGAAAAGGTGTGCTCTCCACTCAAACTTTCTTTTTATGAAATCTCCTACTCCCCAGCTGAGCGGTACGCCCAAAGGGAAACAAAACGTGGCACATAACACGCCGCCCGCCAGCTCTGGCTCGGTGAATAGGAATCAGTAATCGGGCGGAGTATAAACAACACCGCCGCCAATGTGCTCCTCCCATCTCTGAGGAAATCTGGCGGGCAACTTAGTATTATATTAGCATGTAATAATAATAACAATAATAATAATAATAATAATACTACTACTACTACTAATAATAATAATAATAATAATAATAATAATATTAATAATAATAATATTAATAATAATAACATGCAATTTCATTTTATAACACATACTAACAAAATAGTGTATAGCCTACTATACTTAACTATAATAGGTTAGGTTGCGTAGGAGGATCTAAAAAGTACAGTAGTATACACACACACACACACACACACACACACACACACACACACACATACATATAGACAACAAACTAAAATAGAAACCACACGTCAGTGAAGTTATCAAATCCTCCAGTTTCCGTCTCCACCTCCTACGCCGACTCAAGTCCCTCGGTGGTCCTGCACACGAGCTCCTCAGTGTTTACACAACACTCATACTTCCCAAGCTCACCTATGCCTCCTCCACCTGGTCTTCCTCCCTAAATGCCACACAACGTAAACACCTCGAAAAAGTGCAAAAGAGGCCATGCAAGATTATTCTCTACCCTTCCTACTCCACATATCAAGAAGCGCTCAACACACTGACCGACCCTTTAGACTCTCACTGACCATCACCACGACCTCATCTGCAAATTTGGTAAGAAGCTTCTACACCGGCTCCTACTACCACCTGCGATCCCTAGTCCGAGAATTGCTCTTCGACACCACAACCGCATCCAGCCCAGCCCATACGTGCACGAACTGATCGCTATAAGAACAGCCCAGTCCCAACCATTGTAAAAATTATCGATAACTTGTAATAAATCAGTGTACTCACTCCCAGTAAACACTACTCCTTGCACTGTCACTATGTTGAAATGAACTGTAGTTTGAGCTTTTCCCCAGCTAGTTATTCTATGTCTTATTTGTGTCACTCATGTTACTTGTATATTATTTGTAATTCGTAACTCATTCCCCAAATATGTAACTGTATATTTTCAGTCTTCTGGCTGCCAAGCTCTTTCAATAAACCGTTAATTATTATGATTATTATTATTATTTATATGTTGGCCCATACCAACTCACTCCCCTGAACCCTCCTCCCCAGCGGACTATCAACAAGTTCTTGCCATAAGGTACTATCTCATTTGGCCAAGGAATGGAACCAGTGATGAATAGTGGTGAACAGTGCTTAACTCAGTGAAAAACAACTCGGCAGTTGAGTCTTACCCAAGCTAGCTAACCACCTTCACACAGTGAGGTCCCAGGTACCCAGTTATACTTCCCCTGAGACTCCACGATAGAGAGGCCTGGGACCACACCTCACCCACTGGAATGAGTGAGTCATGTCGACCACGTGGTGTCCCCAAGATGCTACGACAACACGTAGTGAATGTTTTGCTACAGCATCATCATGTGAATTTCCTCATAACACCATCTGTGAGGTAACTGCTACATCATCAGGCCCCTCATAACGCCATCTGTGAGGGAGTTACTACACTACGTGTCTGGTGTTCAACATCTCACCTTACATGATCTACGCATGCAAACATTAATCTGTATGTTCACTGTGTGCTCCTTCACCTTTCTCTAATGAGGGCTTTTGTTAAACCACCAATTTATGATGTACTAAGTCATTTGTGTCCAATGTATACTTTCGAAAAGCCCTTGTTTGGGGAAGGGAGGAGAGAGTAGTCGTCATTATTGTCCAAGCCACATTATTTATTTCTATATATAAGTAATGCAGGCTGGTTTTTAAATACCTCAATCCCCTAACGGTGCCGTTTGTATATTAAGAAATACCGAAGCCATACAGTACAACACCAGCGAATATGAAGTATCACTGTAACCGGCAACTGTTACTCACTCATACCTACATACATATAGAGAGTCTTTACAGAATGATAGCAGACACGAGGAAGACGAACAACAAGAGGAGAAGAGTTAGAAGAAAATCAACTTCAAGCCAAGAAGAAGAATACCAAGACATTTCCTCCAAACAAGAAAACAACACACACAATCAAGCCGACCAAACACTGAGAAACCATGGCGGAACCCAACATGCACAGGACGCTTGACCTGACTCTATCCTGCCGCATCCAGGCGAGTTGCTGCTTAAAGTCCCTCACGCAAGCGCTGTTTAGCCACTGCACCTATTCTATCCTCCTAAAATTCACTTCAATCCCCCCTGCCACTAGCATGTTATGTATGTATGTATGTATGTATGTATGTATGTATGTATGTATGTATGAATGAATGATAACTGCAACGTTGTGTATTAAAACTCATTACTCTTACCGAAGTAATATAGTGCGTGGTTATGTTATGTCATGTTAGGATAGATTATAAACTACATTGGGTTACATTTCGTGAGGTTCGGTGACGCTACAGGAAGTTAGGTGAGGTACCTGGAGGTTAGGTGAATGTTGACTGACTGACTGACAATTATTAGGAAGTGGTTCCAACACGTTCACGCACAACCTATACTCATACCACAAGTCCAGAATTAGAGAGGATCATGTTATTGGATATATTTTCAACGATTTACTCAGTGTCTAACCAACTCTTTAGCGATTTAAATGTGGACCTAAAATTAGGTCCGTATATTTGTTTGTCGTGGTGGTGGTGGTGGTGGTGTGCGCCCGTCCATCAGGTTGATTAACCACCAAAACCATAAAGGGTGCGGCCCTGCCGTTTCAGGGCATAAACCACATCCATGGCGGTGACGGTCTTCCTTTTTGCGTGCTCGGTGTAGGTGACGGCGTCACGGATGACGTTCTCCAGAAACACCTTGAGGACGCCGCGGGTCTCCTCGTAGATGAGGCCGGATATACGTTTAACACCTCCACGCCGAGCTAGACGACGAATGGCGGGCTTGGTGATACCCTGGATGTTGTCACGAAGCACCTTACGATGACGCTTGGCGCCACCCTTTCCAAGTCCCTTGCCTCCTTTGCCTCGTCCAGTCTTGTTGTTGTGGTTGCTACTACAGGTGGTCCTGGTGTGGCTTCGCCCACGGTTTGGTGGGAGTAGGTGGCGTGCTGTGGACGCAGCGGTAGTATCGTTCATCCAAGGCCGTCCCTCCCTCTTGGAGGTGGGGCGTAGCTTGCGGATGACGCATGCGGCACTCGTGGCCAATGAGGTGGCCACTGAGGTGGAGAATGTCTGTATATAAGCCCGCCCGCCTGCCGGGCCGCCCGTATTGACTATTTCGTCGTCGAGATGGCCCGCACTAAACAGACTGCCCGCAAGTCCACTGGAGGCAAGGCTCCACGGAAGCAGCTTGCCACCAAGGCAGCTCGCAAGTCCGCCCCAGCCACCGGTGGTGTCAAGAAGCCCCATCGTTACAGGCCCGGAACCGTCGCCCTTCGTGAGATCCGTCGTTACCAGAAGAGCACAGAGCTACTCATCAGGAAGCTGCCCTTCCAGCGCCTGGTGCGTGAGATCGCCCAGGATTTCAAGACTGACCTGCGCTTCCAGTCGTCTGCCGTCATGGCTCTGCAGGAAGCCTCTGAGGCTTACCTGGTGGGTCTTTTCGAGGACACCAACCTGTGTGCCATTCACGCCAAGCGCGTTACCATCATGCCCAAGGACATCCAGCTGGCCCGGCGCATCCGCGGAGAGCGTGCTTAAGTCCTCTTCCTTGGGGAAAAACAAAAAGCACAACAAACCCTACCAGACATCTATAACTCGGCCCTTCTCAGGGCCAAAGAACTGTTCTGAAGATAATTTTCATGACAATCGAAATGGTTGGTGGTCGGAGAGCGTTAATTTCGGTTACCCAAATCGCCTAACGGTAAGTTGGTAACATTCGTGGAGGTACGATTGTATAGTAGGTCATCAATTCGGGAGGTGGGTGGGTGCAACAAACAAGAGCTAGTAACAAATAAATATATAAAGAAGAAGTAAGTAAATAAATAAATAAAATAAAAGAACATACAATAAAAAAAAAAAAAAAAAATTGTTTACATGAAATAGGCGTGCTGCAAACAAGAAATGAAGCCCAAACACACTCCATGTATGTCACTTTGCAGTGGGTGTACAACTACTCCACGCAGAATTTATTTATTTATTTATTATGTTTCGATTTAGTCCGGTTTCTACGCCAATAGAGAATGCAGATTATTATAATTTTTTTTTTATTTATTTCCCTCTCAATATATCACTGTCGGTAACTGTCTCTTTAACATGTAACTGTGGCTCCGATGGAGCCGATTAAGTTGTAGTAGTGGGATGGCGTGTTTGTTGTGCACAAGTAACCTCTTACTTGGAAGAGGTGTACTTGGTGACAGCCTTGGTGCCCTCAGACACGGCATGCTTGGCCAGTTCACCGGGCAGCAAGAGTCGGACAGCTGTCTGGATTTCCCGATTTGTAATGGTGGAGCGTTTGTTGTAGTGCGCCAGGCGGGAAGCCTCGGCAGCGATGCGCTCGAAGATGTCGTTCACGAAAGAGTTCATGATGGACATAGCTTTGGAGGAGACTCCTGTGTCGGGGTGCACTTGCTTCAGTACCTTGTAGATGTAGATGCTGTAGCTTTCCTTCCTCCTGCGCTTCTTCTTCTTGTCACCCTTGGCAATGGCCTTCTGGGCCTTTCCAGCCTTCTTGGCAGCCTTTCCGGAAGTTTGGGGAGGCATGGCGGCACAGTTACTCGTGGCGCGGAGCGAGAGAATTGAAAACTGGCCCGACTAACTTTTCCTTATATACCGAGCGGGCCGCTCAGGATCAGACTGGCTGCAGCTACGGCTCTCTTACATTGGTTGGGTCCGCGAGACGGCCACCTGGCCTGATCCTGAGCTTGGTATAAAAGACCAAGGTGGCGGGCGGAAATTTAACTCCTATCACGAAAAGCAGCAGCAGCAACATGTCAGGACGCGGCAAGGGAGGCAAAGTGAAGGGCAAGTCAAAGTCCCGTTCTAGCAGGGCCGGACTCCAGTTCCCCGTGGGTAGAATCCACCGTCTCTGGCGTAAGGGCAACTATGCTGAGCGCGTTGGTGCAGGTGCCCCTGTGTACCTTGCAGCCGTCATGGAGTACCTGGCAGCAGAAGTGCTCGAGCTGGCCGGTAACGCCGCCCGCGACAACAAGAAGACCCGCATTATCCCACGTCATCTTCAGCTTGCCATTCGCAATGACGAGGAGCTGAACAAGCTCCTGTCTGGAGTCACCATTGCCCAAGGGGGTGTCCTTCCTAACATCCAAGCTGTGCTCCTCCCCAAGAAGACAGAGAAGAAATAAGAACCCAAGGTTCGTTCACACAAGACAACCTAACCAAACAGGCTCCTTTCGGAGCCACAGGATATCACTTAAAGAGAGAAATATACGACATCAACGTTTTGCAGGATAACACTCTATTTTACGTGTAATTAGCATAGTATTGTGGTAATTGAGTGAAATTGTTTTTGAATGGTGTAGATGTGAAGGGTTACTGCGGGGGCCTGGGGTGGGGGACTTAAACGGGACTTAGAAGGGCGCAAGAAGCAGCTTTAGCAGCAGCAGCAGCAGCAGCAGCAGCAAGGGAGGGATGAGACCTTCTTTTTAGTTTGCCTATTCATTGACAGTACACATTTACCAGCAGCATACATTGGAGTCATATTCTAACTGTTGACTAATCAGTGTGTGGGCTAGCCAATTTGGGATAAACAGCAAGAATGTAATGTCCTCAATGAAGTAATGACATAGTTCAAGATACAATAAGTCAGGTGGCCTGAAGTCTTTGACAGTGTCCCATTCAATAATATAGTAGTGCTTTAAAGGTGTATCACCAAGTTTACATGCTGAGTGTTCCGGTATGGGTACAGCGTTACTAACTAGCCAGATGTGTCTGTATCCTAACATAATTCTGGCCACGACTACATCACACAGGCAGGCAGGAGCAAGTTGTTTGGACACTCTTCCTAGCCCCCTTGGTCCCTGTTCACCTACCTACTGTAGCAGTAAGTAGGTACCTGTTGTAAATCGAAAGGTTGCCAATTCGTATTCAGGGAAAGTTGTTGGAGCTTCTAAACTTGAACTGACACAATCCGAGGAGTGGTGACCCGAGGATCACAGACACTATCTCTCCCACTACAACTCCCTTCCTAACCTCCTGCTCCTTCCTATGTCCTCCCAAAATTGAACCATGCTATCGCAAAGGTAATAATACAGGTAGAGACAACAACATATTTTCCTATTGTCTTATTATATATTAATAACAGAAACGCTGCCGCCATCCCGGAGGCTTTACATTGTCTCACTGTTCATTCCCTCCACAATTCTTCTTCTTCTTCTTCTTCTTCTTCTTCTTCTTCTTCTTCTTCTTCTTCTTCTTCTTCTTCTTCTTCTTCTTCTTCTTCCATCAATACTTTATTAACGGTGTATGTAAGTTTCACCATGTTTTGTACTACAGCGGTAGAGCAAAGTATATTTTGTTAGCAATAAACCAAAAGCATATTTTATGGCCTAATCATCACTACATAGAACACCACCCATAAAGCATGATACTAGTAGACCACAAAAACTGCTATAAACCCCCAAAGCATATTTTATTGCCTAATCATCACTACATAGAACACCACTCATAAAGCATGATACTATTAGACCACAAACTGCTATAAACCCCAATAATATACTATACTAGTGACTCTAATTGTGTTACCCAATATTATACGAAATAATACTATAAAACATAATAATAAACACACTAATAATGTATATTAGTTGAATGCACAATCTGATGAGAAGTCAAAAAAAAAAAAAAAA
>NW_024719267.1:0-60519 GCF_018991925.1 Homarus americanus | reverse complement strand
ATGTTCAATAATTGTTAAAATGACTAAAAATTTAATATTAAACTTTTAAAATTATTGAATTGTATAAACTTCTGATATTTACTAAAATGGTAAGGAATATAAGCCCGAGAACCGATTACTGTATTAGCGGACTAATACTAGAGCTGGTGGACCGCCAAATGCAAGAAAAACATGTTGAGGTCGTTCCGTAGAAACTTGTTAAGCGAGGGATTGCTCGTTAACCGAAGTTAAGAATCTTATGGAATGTAACTCGTTGACCGAAATCTAGTTAACCGAGGACCACTGTAAATGAAGAAATTTATTAATCTACCCAAAAATACAGTTGAAAACTTTACATTATAAAATGTACTAAAAATTTTATCTCTTGTGCAAAATATATGACGTTTATATTCAAATTATTCACTGTCTTGCAAGGATTCCAGCAATGCAAATTATATTCTAACTTTTGTCTGTGATATTATATAAGATAAAACTTGAGCCTACTGAAAACCACCAAACCTTTGCTGGGAGGGTGGGGGGTAGGAGGAGGAGGGGTGACAGTGACATGTTTGACAGTTAGCGAAGGTCTAGTGAAGTATTTATTTGTTTATTTATTTCCTATAGATTGAGTTTTATTTTTTTTATAAAATTTCATAGAAGTGACGGAGAATATAATTTACATTGCTGGAATTCTTATATGATAGTGATTAATTTGAATGTAAACATGCCATAGTTGCACTAGACTAAAATTTTAGTAATCATTTTGTACATTATTTTTTATTACATGTACCAGCTTTTCCCTTAGGACAGTGTATGCATGTAAATGAGTTTCAATAAATGAATAAAGTTACATATATCAAGCCAAAAATATTAGTTGAAAAACTTAATGTAGACAGAGCTTGGATGACTAAATTTTAGAATGACCAATAATTTTAATATAAAAAATGCACAAATATTAAAGATCACAATTTTCTTTATATTTACTCCACTGGAAACAGATATGCTATAGAACAGATTACTGAATACTGAATTGGCAGACTAGCCCATCAGCTGATGCTCACAACAAAAGCGTGATGTTAAGTAAGGATTTAGTTAATGAATTTTTGTTAGTTAACCGAATTGAAGATTCTTATGGAAGGTAATTAGATTAACCGTACGTTAACCAAACCATTAAGTTAACCGAGGACCACTGTATGTTCATATCAGTTTAACACACCTAGTTTCTCGGCTAAGCTTATACACTTTCTTTTAGTTTTAACCGCACTACCATCACTTGCTCTCTTGCTCATGTTGAATGGGGATGCAAAAATGCTGTAAGAAACCAGAAAGTTTTATCCTTTTCCTGTTCAGATGCGTGAAAATAAAGGGCCCACCGCTGCACTTTTTATACTAGTGATGCTGGCGTCACCACTCACAAGTCCAGCAGCCTCCGCACAAGAAGTGTTTTTTTTTTTTTTTTTAATATATCGTATCGGGATTTAGTTATTATTTACATGAAGATGTATTTTTTTATTATTCTATTTTCATCGCCAAATCGAAAGAAAATAATGGCGTAAATTGAATTGGGTCCTAAATTAACCAGGGTCTTCAATATGAATCGTCATTAGTAGAACCGTTATTGGAGGCTTTCCCAGTAGTATTGGTAATGGGGATTATGAGTTGAGTATACTGTATTGTACAGGGGTCTGCTTGGTGGGATGAATTAGCTAGGGTAAACTCTACTGGAAGATTGTACACCATTAATATTGTTAAATCTGTGAATGTTTTTCTGACTGTGATAATGTGAGAAGTGTCTGTGTGATAAAGATTTAATGTTATAGAAGAATGTTTGAGATGGCTTGCATAGAATAAGTTAATATACAGAATGTAATTTTTTACAAACAGATATAAGTTGGTTTTAACAGTATAGAAATAATATATCAGTACTGTACTTACATTCTTTGTTTTATCTGTTATTTTTCAGCGACTGGAGGAAGAAGGTGATCAGTGGTCAAGGTCCCACGACACAAGAGATTGTAACGCCACTTGTGTCTCAGAGTGCGATACAGGGATTAAAAATCAGATTGTTTTACTCAGTAATTTCTAGAATTGACAAAGAGCCATGTGAACATTTTTGAGCAGTGAGTAATCCCTGTTTTTGCGGGATTACGTTCCTGAAACCCCGCGAAAAGCCCAAACCGTAATTCTCTTTTAGGTATCACTGTACCTATGGCCACTAAACAGCTCAGGTAGGTCATGCACTTAACCACGCCATGCCTCTCCACTCACGGCCCAGTGGTCACACTGATCACTGACGCATCAGGCCGCATTTACTAACATCATTATTTGAAACTAATCATATTGTAGTATAATAATGGAAAAACGTAAACATTATTTACAAAAATTATTAAGTAAAAATTTTTATTTCGCTGAGAGGTCGGCAACACCCGATTGCCAGCCTCTCCATGCTGTCCTCGGCTGCCTGCCCTCCTCACGCAGTCACACCAGCCAGTCAGTCCTCTTCCACCCACATTCCTCCACTTGAAGACTTGTATGACAAATGATTTGTCAGTTCACCACATCTCAGCCATAGCTCATACCACCTCTGTCTCACGAAAAACGTTTTTTTCCAGTATAATATCACTATTCTTGATCTCTGGTCACTTTAGTCTTTGCATAGTAATATTTGCTTTGATGAGGCTGGCTTACATCCCAGAGCCATGTGAATGCATGGGAGGACAAACAGAAGAGGTAATCACAGTAGCATTCACAGTAACGGTAGGTACGCGGGACTGAGGCTTCGAGCAGCGGGTGTCTTAGGCGGGAAAGGGTGGTGTCTGTTTGTCAGGACTGCAGAGGGAATATATATATATATATATATATATATATATATATATATATATATATATATATATATATATATATATATATATATATATATATATATATATATATATATATATATATTGTGTGTATATATATATATATATATATATATATATACACAGTATTACCTCGCTAACGCGCTTTCACTTAAGAGATATACGTGCCTTGCCAAAGCTGAACTTTCACTTAATCGCGTATTTTTTTCATATATGTGAGTGTCCCGCTCGAGAGCTATTTTAGATTCGTGATCACTCCCCCCACCCTTGCCTGACTGCCTGTTTTAGCTCATAAAATTCATACAAATTTAGGCTAGAATATAATTTTACATTGCTGGAATTCTTATAATTTGGTGATCATTTTGAATATAAACAACATATATTTTTAGATAAACATACAATTTTAGATAAAAATGTTCTATGTAATTATGCTATTTTGTCCAAAATATATGACATTTATATTCAAAATATTCCTGGTCTTTCAAGGGAATCCAGCAATGTCAATTATATTATCCTTAACTTTAGTTTGAGGTGTATTATTTATTAAATTTTAGTGGTTATCCCACATCTCTCCTTGGGACGGTTGGGGGGTGGGGGATGGAGGGACCGACCGACTGACCATCTGTTACCCAGTGAAGAATTATTTTTTTTATTAACTGAAGATATTTGTTTTAGCATACAAAATTCATACAAATTACCGGTCAGAATATAATTTACATTGCTGGAATTTTATATTGTGATCATTTTGAATATAAACAACATATATTTTATATAAACATACAATTTTTAGATAAAAATTGTTCTAGGTAATTATGTTATCTTTTGTCCAAAATATATATACATTTATATTCAAAATATTCCTGGTCTTACAAGAATCCAGCAATGTCAATTATATTATCCTAACCTTTAATCTGAGGTATTATTTACTAAATGTTAAAACTCTTGAATGGAGGATTGGGGGTGGGGGAGGGTTGGGACTGACCACGCGGTTGGAAGAGGGGGAGGCAAGGTGGGGTACTTTTGATTGACAGATAGTGTCGAAGAATATTTTTTTTTTATTAACTGAGATATTTGTTTTAGCTCATAAAATTCATAAAATTATCCGCCAGAATATAATTTACATTGCTGGAATTCTACAATTTGCTGATCATTTTGGAATATAAACAACATATATTTATTAAAACATACAATTTTAGATAAAAATTGTTCTCTAGGTAATTATGTTATCTTTGTCCAAAATATATGACATTTATATTCAAATATTCCTGGTCTTAAAAATCCAGCAATGTCAATTATATTATCCTAACTTTAGTTTGAGGAATTATTTATTCATACCTGGTTTTCCCCAAAAATTTCAGAGGAAGAGCCAGTGAGTGTAGTGTGAGAAGAGGGGAGGGAGTTGAGTCCATTATTTGAATGGACATTAACTTCAACACTGTATTTCTATTTCTCTTAAGTATTAATTGTGTGCATGTACCATCATAAAATTAAGATGTTATTTTTACTACAACATATGTTATTTGTCAAAAAGTGGGTTTGGGGTTGGGCTGGGTTCTATTGGAATTAACCTATATGTTCTGTTATTCACTTAGGGTTTTACTTAACGCTGGACCCTCTGGTTCAATTGACGCGTTAAGTGGGCATAACTGTATATATATATATATATATATATATATATATATATATATATATATATATATATATATATATATATATAATATATATATATATATATATATATATATATATATATATATATATATATATATATATATATATATATATATATATATATATATATATATATATATATATATATATATATATATATATATATATATATATATATATATATATATATATATATATATCAAAATTTTAATAAAAAATAATGTCAAACCTAAAAACACTGGATTATTGGTACAGTATATTAGGCCACCAGCAAGAGTACAGGTTTTTCCTTTCTTGACTCTAGTATACTTCATATGTATACAGTGCAGTACTGTACTAAGTTTTATATACCAGAGCCAGAACCCACATCATGTTAGTCTCTACAGATACCCCAACACAAGTTGTTTATAAAAGAAAAACCAATCCAAGATGTCAAGTGTCATTTATCGACACACAAACTCCATCTGACAACAAATGAAGCTTTAAAGTAATTAATGAGAGAAGAAACAAACATACAGTATATAAAACAATTATATGTAGAGACCAAAGGGTTTTATGAGTAATACTGAAAGGTCTCAATTTATTAAGGAGATTATATTCTTGAAAACCACGTGAATATCAGATTTGAACAAATCAAAGTTAACTTCTTTCTTGGGAAATTTGGTTGTACAGTATCATAATCATGTTACCATCCTCCAAACATCTTAATTTTAGCAAAGAGATGAACACTTCTAAAGGTTTTATAATTATGGATATTATATGTACAGTGAGAGAATGAAGTATCTTCCCAGCTTTGGCTAAAGTATAATGAAACCTGACTAAATAACTCAACACAGTGCATGTTATCACAACCCAAAGGCCTGCCGACCATTTATGGGCTCCACACTCTGTATGTCAAATGGCTCAACCTTTCATGATGTATTCGCTAAAACCCCAGGAAGATATTTATTCTTCAGTACATTATGCAACTCCACACTACTGCAGTGAAAATACTGAACATAGTTAATTTATGCTAAACCTTTCTCAGTCTCAAGCACTTTTTGAGTTTTTTTGTTTTTCCAACAGGGACTGAATGTTTTATTATCTGTGGTTATACAGCAGCCATTTGTTACTTACTCTGGTGAGATTTGTTTCATCTGTGATCTGTATCAGAGAAGGAGAATATCTGTTCCCTAAAGAACTGGTAAATGCCAAATACAAAGTATTAAAAGTAGCATGTTTTTCTTTGTTTTTTCATAGAGAATTAAGGAATAATAAGCTATAGAGAAATACTTCCCATCTATCAGTATGTTCATTCAGTTTAATTGTAGCCGAGGTTTTGTAAAATTTCTTCTCACTGACCAGCTGACCATAACAACATGTGAGGGTTGGACATTAGACTTCTGGGTCTGACATACAACTCCAAAACTTCCTTATTCATTCAACTATTCTATATTAAGTTAAAATTACTGTAGATAATGTATTTAACAGTTATTTTAATAGAGTTAATAAGTTTTAAAAAGGATTCTTTTGTTTTTAATGTTTGTTTTACAACTAAATATACTAGTACAGTTCTAGTAGAGTACTACTGTATTTATGTATTTTACAGGTTTTGATATGTCCTTCCAGGCATATACAGTACAACTAGATTAACGACATTGGTACTTAATAGTTCACATCAAACTTCACGTAGAGCATTTATTTAAGATTTTATACTGGATAAAAGAATGTTTGTGATGTGGAAATTGGGGTTTAATATACTTTGTCATTTGTAATATTCATACATAATTGTGTATGGATACTAAACATGGAACAGTTTACAGATCATATAAATTCTGGATAAACATTGTGATGCAGCATCATACATTTAGGACTTTTCAGAGCTTTGGTGAGAAAAATTTAAATTGTTTTCTTGATATGAAAAGTGACAATTCATGTTATGGGTTAAATAACTTGCAGACTTTTAATATCTTCTTCATGTACTGTAGCAGCATACCATACTGAGCAAATTCTTATGTTCAGAGAAAAGTAGCCACTGTGATGAAAAGTAATTGTGTAAATCTATGCTGTTAGTCATCTGGTGGGTCATTTTTCTAAGTCTGAACAGCCAAATTCTCATACAAAGATTCAAATTAAATATGCACTGTGTCGGTGTCCTCCCCAGTGATAGATCTATAACTACTATTTATACAACTTATATGCTGATTTTTTTCTGCATAAGATGCTTTTATATATATGCGTACACCTGCAGTGTTAAAGTAAAGGTTTTATTCTTTTTAATTTTCAGCACATCATATACTATATAAAGCTATGGGTTTGACAAACGTTAAGTGATAATCACTTGTAACTTCATTATTTTTTTAGCCCACATGCAGTAAGTGCAGAGGAGTTTACACAGGGTGTCCAATGGACCCTGTTAATCTGGACATAGTCAGACGATTGTGTCAGGATGTAACAGCTATATACTGCAGTATTCCTCTGATCTAAGCAGTAGTTAGTGTATTTTAATACTGTATACAGTACCCATGCACCTTCTGTTAAATCTTCATAATATATATTATACTGTAGAGTATAATTGTGTAACAATATGCATCCTACAGAATGAGTTCAGTCCAGATCAATATACTGTACAACTTCTAATTAATTGACTTACGATTGCTCGTATTCAGATTATTCTGGATCAGTGACATCCAAGTAATAGGGTCTGGATTACAAGGTTTGTCTGTACAGTAGTCAGCATGGTTGGATTTACAAATGTTAATCACTTATTTTTAGTACCTGATTTAAATTCTCATTGTTCAGTAACACTCTTTATTCAATTTATGTAATACTCTTTTGTGGATTGCAGGTTGGCTTCATTATCTTCGGGACATCACATAATGCAGCCAACTTGAGGTTCATAATTTGAGCTTATTAGAATATACATATCTCCATGTTGTAATGACAGTTACTATGAAAGTACAGAAACCAAATAGAACAGACTTTCATGACTGGGTGTATTTTCTAGGAAGTGTTATGAAAATTTCTGAATATAGTTTGTATGATATTTTATTAGCTTTTTGTTATTCTTTAGTTTGATAGGAAACTTGACAATTTATATTATAGAGTAGAAAATATTAACAATTCATTTTGCTTCAAGATAATTATTACGAATCAAACCATTCTTCTTCCAAACTTTACTATTCAGGACAATATGTAGCTTCCATTTTGGTTTTCTAAATCCTGTTAAAGCATTTTTAGTAAATTGTTTTAAATAAACTAGTTTACCCATGTTCCTGAAAAAAGTGTTTGTATCTAGAGGAGAGAACTTTGGTTTGTCTACATGTGCTGTAGGTATTCTGTTACTTTCCAGGGTGACCTTGGAAGGAATTTGACAACGCTCCCTTTATTAAAGGTGTGTGGCTGCTGCTGTAGAGCCAGAGTAGCAGTGCTTGTACACAACTAAGGTTTAACCCTTCTTATTCTTTCAACCATATAATTACCCATTTTTAAACCAGCCTTTCTCAGTTGGTACATTGTAAGGAATGAATAATCCTTTTTACCCTCAACCACCAGGACCATAAGTGTAAGTGATCCTCGTTAACGAGATGTTAACGAGATTTCAGTTAACGAATACCTTCCATAAGATTCTTAAATTCGTTAACGAGCATTCCCCCATTAACTAATTCTTTACGAGCGCATCCAACATGTTTTCGCTGCACATTAGCTGTCATTAGTCCGCCATATACAGTAATCGGGTTCTAGGGCTTAAATTCCTTTACCATTTTAGTAAATATCAAGACGATTGTACTATTCAATCATATTAAAGGTTTTATATTAAATTTTAGTCATTTTAACAATTATTGAACATAATCAAGTACAGGAAACTAGTTTTATGCGCTACTAAACAGCCTGTCAACACACCAAACAGGCTGCCCTGTGTCTTTTCAGTGGAGGTAACATCTTGTTTCAGACTCTCTTCAACATAAATGCTTTTTTTCTGTGTTTTCAGTCAAATTATTGGTCATTTTGAAATTTATTTTACATACGATATTAATGATATATAGCGAGTGTGCATGTTAATTTAAAGAAAATATTCTTTATTTACAGCAATTAAACTTAAAATATTTCGTGTTGAAATTGTTTTGAATCCAGCATGGGTCCCAAGAAATCTAGAAAAGCGATTTCAATTCAGATGAAACAGGAAATAATTAAGAAACATAAAGAAGTCGTTAGAACAATGCTAAGCAAAGAATATGGCATGTCGACAATTCTTGCACAGAAAGACAAATTCAAGGAAGTAAAGTGAGAGACAAATTTACCAGAGTGTTCAAAGGTAGATCCCTAATAGCAGAAACAGTGAGGTTATTTCTCATCTGGATTAGGGAAAACAGATGAAAAGGTGATTCAGTTTCTACTGAATTTATTTGTGAAAGAGACAGGGAAATATACGAACATTTAAAGGTAGATCAACCTGGTTCTTCAGGCACAGACTTTGAAGATTTTAGGGCACAAAAGGCTGGTTCGAAAAATTTAAGAAAAGAAGGCATATTTAGTGTAGTAGCATGGTGAGGCTGCCAGTGCTGATAAGGAAGCAAGCAAAGTTTTAGTGGAATTTAAAGAACTGATGGATGACAGAATATTATCTTCCACAGCAAGTGTTCAATGACGAAACTGGGCTGTTCTGAAGAAGATGCCCAAAAGAACATTCATCACCAGAGATGAAGCCTCTTTACCTGGGCATAAACCCATGAAAGACCGTCTCACTCTCATTGCTTGGTGCCAATGCTTCAGGGGATTGACTGAAGCCTGCGTTTGTCTAGCAACTCTGAGAACCCCAGGGTGTTCAAGCAACAGTGGTAAGAGTTTATTGGAAGTCCAACCAGAAGGTCTGGGTAACAAGACAGCTCTTTAATGAATGGGTTGTTGAGGTGTTTTGCCCTTCAGAAGAGCTACCTGACCACCAATAAACTCCCTTTAAAGCAGGGTTCTTAACCTGGGTCCATGGATGGGCTCTAAGGGTCCTTGAAGGTCAGATATAAATTTAACATTTATATTCACTATATTTTTTCGCTCAGCATGCAACTGGATGAAACTACTGACATCTCTAGTGCAGCCAGCTCCTGGTTTTTGTCCGTCATATGCATGCTGATGCCATCAAAGAAGAATTTATTTTAGGAGTCCTTTTGAAACTACAAAGGCCATCGACATCTTAGAAATGGTGAATAGTTTTTGCTAAGCAAAATACTGGAAGAAAAATCTTTGTACTCTGTGACAGACTAGAGCACTGCGTATGCTTTGGCAACACATCTGGTTTGCTGGTTTGAAGAAAGAAGCCTCAGGTCATCGTGACCAATTGTTTTCTATATCGCATGCATTGGCGCCAAAGACTCTGCCAGCAAATCTGAAAGAAGTCTTGTCTACTGGCGTGAAAGTCGCCAACTTCATCAGAGCTAGAGCTGAACCAATACGCCAAGAGGTTTTGTCAAGAAATGGAGCAGAATATGAAGTTCTTCTCACCACACAGAAGGTTCTGGCTTTCCAGAGGACAAATCTTGAGCGCTTGATTGAACTGAGCAGAAGTTTCACTTTTTTTGAGAGAAAAGAAAGCCCACTCTCAGAACAGTTTGACAGTGAGGAGTTCATTCATGGCTTGACCTACTTGGATATTTTTGCCATATGAATGAGGTGAATCTTGATTCAAGGCCCTGGAGTCACCATTATGGAGCTGAAAGATCAAAGCTTTTTCTGGCCAAGCTGCCACTGTGGAAGAGGAGGTTGAAGGCAGACAACTATGCAAACTTTCCAATGTTAGAGGAAGTGCTTCTGCAGGATGGAATCGAGAGTGACAAGACCCCGTCAATTTCTGTAGGCAGAATTCTGCAGACATCTGGATACTCTGCAGAACTCTTCAAAGGTTACTTCGCTCAGTGACCTTAAAGGTTACATGGATTCATAATCCTTTCCTTGCCGACATAGACTGTATCAGGTAGATGACCTTGCCAAAGATGACCTCATTGACCTGAAGACAGAGAAATGTTACGAAATGAATTCAACTCAAGATCCTGAGAATTCGGTGTAGTGTTGACACAAGCCCACCCTTGTCTGGTAAAGCGAAGCTATGGGTGATCTGATTCCGTTTGCTACTACATACCTTTGCGAAGTCAGGGTTTTCAGCACTTGTTTCTATCAAAACGAAAAGTCGAAATCATTGGATGTCAAAGATGACATGCATGTTACCTTGTCAAAGACCACTTCACAGTTTCATCTTCTTATTCAAGCCAAACAACACCAACCTGCTCATTGAAATGAACTTTTGAGCAGAATTAAAGTTTTGTTTGTTTAATTTTCACAAGATGATTGTATTTCATTTTGTATGGAGTGGCCATTAATTTTGCATGTGTGAAACATAATTCTTGTTAAGATTGTTTACTTTATTTCTATTCTTTGTGTATGTCATACTACTGTATGAGGCAATGGATTTTCAATAAAATAAAGTATATTCATTGCATGCAAGTAAAGTTTGTGTGCTTATGCATTTTTCTAGGAGGGGGTCCATAGCTTTCACCAGATTCTCAAGGGGTCCGTGACTCAAAAAGGTTAAGAACCACTGTTTTAAAGGCTCTTCTCCTCATGGATAATGCCCTGGTCATGACCCTCAACTTGCCAGAACTTTGAGATCAATTTGACTTTGTCAAAGTGTTGTTTTGCCTCCCAACACTAATCAATCATGCAAGCCAATGGACCATAATGTGATCAGCAACTTCAAGAAGTTGTACATGAAGAAAAAATGTTCAGGAGGTGTCATCAGGCAACTTCCACTGATCCTGAACTAACACTGGCACAGTTCTGAAAGTCACAGTTTAACATCCTGGAGGCTGTAAAATTGATTGTGTCCTCATGGCAAGAAGTTCTACTAGAACCCTCAATTCTTCATGGAAAGCACTGTGGCAATCAGTAGTCCATGGATTGAGGATTTTAGATGAAACAGAGTTGCACCAGGAGATTGTGTCCATTGGTCAGTCATTGGGCCTTGAAGTGGAGGAGGGATGATGTCGAAGAGCTTGTGATGTCTCATGAACAGGAACTTACTCCTGAAGACTTGCAGCAACTGGATGAGATGTTAGAGGCTGACAGTGGTGAGGAGGAAAGGGAAAGTGATGACCATATTGCCCTGAGTTGAAAGATGTTGTTGACCACTGGGAGAAGTTCAGAAACTTGCTTCAAGCCACCCAGATGTGGAAAGTCTGAACTAGCTTTGTGTCATGTTGAGGACACAGTGGTCTCCTTCTTCAAACATCAGTTAATGATGAGGAGGAGATGCCCACAGACAAAATTGACAGTTTCTTCAGTAAAAGGCAGCGGGAATAAGGCGCTAGCCCTCAGCCTTCCACTTCAAGAAGGGGAGAGGATGTCCTGGTGGAGAATTCATGTCCAGAGGTTCCTGACATTTTCATAGGTGACTCACCTTCCAAGAAGCAGTAAATGGTTCTCTCCCACCTCCACTTCTTCTCTTCTCCCTTCTGCTCCACCCCCCACTTCTCCTTCTCCTTCTCCTCCACTCCACTTAAATTCACATCATCATCATCATCCAGGAGCTTCTACATACACACCCCAAAGTAAGTGTACTTTACTACCTTTTTTTGTTGACTTTAGGCATCTTCGGGAGCTGGAACCAATACACAAAACCCATTGAAGCAAATTGTTTGTTAACGAATTGGTTAACGAGGAACCTCCTGAACGCAATTGTGTCGTAACCGAGGGACCACTGTATTGTCATGGCCTTTAGATTATGTTTATGTCCATTTATTTATTTTCTTAAAATTTATAAGTTTATTTCCATCCATACATAGATGGCCCATGGAAACTATACACAGTATATTCTTAATCCCCAAGGTCCAGATGTGTCTTTTGAATCAAACCATGAGGCTTCCCCTTCATATGCATAATTTGTTATACTGTACTGTACTCTTTGTAGTTTGGGGTCATCTGTGTTTCTGGACCTTATTTTGGACCAGTCACTACCTAATTCCTTCACCAGTAATTGATAGGTGAACTATGATTACAGGCATCCCCGTGCTACGGAAGGGTTAGGCCCCTGAAAATTGACCACATCGCGAATTCCGTAATAAACCTATTTTCCCATTGACCTCCATTATAAACTGGAGATGCGTTCCTAAGAATTTTTTCGCCCAAAAAAGTAATTCAAGCACTTTTTATGAATGAAAATAAACATTTATAAACACATACAATACAGTACATTAAATAATTTATGATATACCTTCTAAAACATCAAGTTTAATATCCAGTGTAATGCCTTTATGGGGTTTTTTTTGCACTATCATGTCACTTCCACTTGATGGCCTCTTTCCAGTCGTCTGAATAAGTGAGGCACAGACTGTACTTACTGTATGTTTGTAAAGTTAAATCAAACTGCTGGGGTGAGAAACATGCGCAACACTGGATGTAAACAATGAGTGACTCTTGGCAGCAAACACCAAGAAATCCACACCAAACAAATTATAATTTAAAAAAAATTTAAATTGTATGTACCGGTAGTTACTTTTTTAATTGTTAAAATACCCAATTTCCGTAAGGGCAGATTTGAGGGTCGTATCGCGAAATTATTGGTCATAATTTACAAATTCAAGAGCGAAATTCCGCAAACCCGGAGTTCCATAACGCTGGGATGCCTGTACAGTATTGTTTCGCATTTCATGTTTGCTGCCGGTACCCCAGACCGGAATGCTCACTTTTGCGTCGCGTACTCTTTACACGGAGGCGGTGGCGTCATCCGCACCGCGCCATTTTTTCGATTCAAACCTCCCGCCATTTTCGCCATCCCGCCTATGTTGGGTACGCGTTAAGGTAGGTTGGCGCAGTGTATGTCTTTGTTGCGTTCTCGGTGATGTCGATGGCGTATTGGACTGTGATTGGGCTACATCCTTACCTCCCTTCCCGGCTGTGATTGGTTTAATGTAATATTGATTCGTCCGGGAGCGCGAGTCTGCTGACCTACCCGCGTCAGTTACACCCTCCCGCTACATTGTGTATACGGCATTCACCGGTATTGTTCCATAAGAATGGCTGCCACCGACCACCACCACCACCACCACAAAGAAACCTTGCATTACCTGGACCCAACCGCCTAAGCCAAAGAAGATGCGACGTGTCCTAAGCTTACAAAATTAAATACAAGATCATCCAAGAAAGGAACAAGACAGGTTGATCTCGCGACCAGCATGGTGTTAACGGTACGATCCGGACAATCAGAAGGATGCAGCCAAAAGGGAAGGCATGAACATCACAAAGTTTACAGGTGCTTTATGATCACATTGCCACAACCAGGTGCTTCCCAA
Source organism: Homarus americanus (assembly GCF_018991925.1). NCBI lineage: Eukaryota > Metazoa > Arthropoda > Malacostraca > Decapoda > Nephropidae > Homarus > Homarus americanus. Next base: position 46,691 of record NW_024719267.1, on the reverse strand, counting down.
GACGGGAGAAATTACTTGTGAGCTACTTGTTGCCAGGCAGCAGAACATGGCGGGGAACAGCGCCAAGCAGAGAGCATGCACGTGAACTGTACGCAGTACGAAGATGGGATTGCAGAGTCCAAACCTTCCAATGCTTCCTCTGGGTGGTTGCAGAGATTTAAGAAGAGGAACAAGATCACCAACATTAACATTGGTGGTGAAGAAGCGAGTGCTGACCGTGAGCGTGCTTAGATTTCCTCCGTTTTTACGGAGATTATGGAGGAAGGACAGTACACCGACGACCAGGTGTTCAACATGGACGAATCTGGTCTTTTAAGCTACCTTCCAAGACCTTTCATGGCTGCCCTGCCAGCAAGTGTGCGGGCCGGATGCAGAAGGAGCGATCACCATCCTGTTTACCACCAATGCCTCCGGTACCTAAGCTCAGTTATCGGGTGATCCACATGAAAGACGAAGCGCTACGTACAAGAGCATGGCAATGACCAGCTAAATGTCCACTGGCTGACCGCACATAGCGTGGATGTTCTCAACCTCTCCTGGTTTGATGACTGTTTCGTTTCGGCATGAAGAAATTCTGTGAGCAACAGAATGTGCCATTCAAGATTTTGTTGCTGCTGGACAATGCACCAGGACACTCGCCTCTACTGTTAGATCGCCACCCCAACGTAAAAGTCTCTTCTCAACACTACGCCATTAATCAAGCCCATGGATCAAGAATTAATCTGCAATGTGAAGGCTGCATTCTCTGCAAAGAGTTTAGGCTCCTGAACGACTATACCAACACCAAGGATGAGTTGCGTAACCTGGGTGATGCCATAAAGAGCGAAGAGACGAGGAACAACAGTTGGCAGAGCAAAAGTACTTAGAAACACTTTGAGAAAATTCAACGTCAAGAAGCTGTGGACTTCTTTGGGTGGCATGGATCAGCTGTCTGTAACGGCTCTGTCACGGATGGAGACGTGTTAAAGGTATCCCAGGTAGGAGGCAGACAATCTGACTGGTGAAGTTCAGACTGTTGCAGTAGCAGTGGACCTTGCCAGAGAAGGCGCAGAGTCCATAAAAGGCTTCTCAGAGACCACCAACAACGACATATTATGGAGGTGATAAGGGACCTGATGTGACTGCCACGAGATGTTAGATGATGATGACGCCAGTGAAGAGGCAGGTGTGCGTCATCCCAAGAAGAACACAAGTTATCTCACGGTAATGTAAGGGTACGAGTGTGTAGAAGCTGAAGTCTTTCCGGAGACCCTGACGATAACTGTATGAAGTCTTCACTACCCAGCTGTTGCAGATTATGGAGCCCTACATCAAGGTGTATCACGACAACATCAACATTAGCCGTCAACAAAGCATTATCGAGTTCTTGCCCGCAACCCACCACAACCAGCCCAAGCCAGTGATAGTGACAGAGACAGAGACAGTGATGTTGACTTTGAGGGATTTGTCAGGAAGCCCTGATAAGTGTGGATAACGATGACTCACCTGAGGGCCAGTAGCCTGCCCTCTGCCTCGAACCAGCCTCTATTCCTGTATTCCGACCCATCTCTTTCTACTAACGTAAGTGTTAAACCTAACCTTGTTTTCTAACCCTACCTACAGTATATTTTTACTAAATCAATGCGTATTGTGTCGGGAAAAAAGTGGAGTTTGGAGTCGGCCCAGTCTTTATTTCAATTAATCCTATATGTTCTGTTGTTCACTTTCTGGGTTTCCGCTTTCGTGGGCCTCCGTGGTTCAATTGACGCGTAAGCGAGGTTTGACTGTATATGAATAAATCTCATATTAATTTTAATAAATTTTAATCAGTAAATACTGGTGGATGACTGCTATAAATTCTACATAGCCTCATAATTACATTAAAAGTTCGAATTTTACTTTTATTTTAAAGTACTACCGCGTGTTTTCTATTTCATAACATGAAGATTTCTATCCATTGTTTGAGAGATTTTCCATTTTGTCAAATGTGGCAGTTAGGGTATCAAAAACACAAGCTACATGGTGCTCAAACCCTCTGATGGACGTTGTCTGCATCTTTGGAATTCACGACTCTCAAACACACTTTTGATGCCGTGGATGATTGGCCTCTGAAGGCATCATTTAGGTTGATGATGATCAGGGTGCCACAAGATGAAACCCCACATGCTGTAGTAGTGAGAGGTTTGGTGAGGGATAAATGGAAGTCAGCGAGCCACATCCTGTCCGGTATCAATAAAACATACTTCTGTATACAGGTATATACATACAGCGATATCTATAATAATCTGATATATCATAATCTAATCATGGACACTGACTATTTAGCACTACTGTGTATTAGGGTGTGACAGTTGCCCCAACTTTGTCCTACAATGCTGTTCAAAATTTTGGTGTTGCATATTGACATAAAAATACACTACATTTTTGGAGATTCATGCATATTTGAGTGAGCACCAGCAATTTGAAAAATAGCGATTTTTGCTTATATGCATACTGGCGCCTATATATGAGAATACACAACCATCATAAGGGATATTAACACAAATCATTTGCCTGTATTAAAAGCTGTTATCACTAACACAAGTTAATCATTCTTATTCTCTCATGGTACATTAGAGTTTTATCATATATTCACAAGGTATTATTTCTCTAGAGCAAGAAACCATGATTTCTGTTCGGAAACAGATGATCGTTCTTGTGAGTCTGTCATTTTCAACTACTTGAAGGACTGAGCGCTCCTCATCCCAGGCAACATTAAGAAAGTCATGGCAAATTTTACACCACTTTGCAGCCTCATTGACGACCTGAAGCTTGTCCTAAACCCGTTCATGTTCAGGTAGTCGTCATGATCGCCCACATTCACTGGCTGGACTGTGGAGAAACTGATAGGGCATGCCTAAAATGGTGAAGAACCGGCTGAGTCAGGCCCAATTAGGTCCACCAGGGCAGTGCCACTTTCTGGGACAGGGAAGATATGGCTTTCCATAGCCCCCCATGATTGAGCCCACTCTCTTAGTAACTTCAGTTCCTTCATGGCAAGAAGGGCCTTCCTCATCCCTCTTTGTCCTTTCTTGTACTTGGGGCCGAGAACAAAGCCAGTGGGGCCAACTCCTCAGTTAGGTACCAAGTGTGTCTACCGAGTGCCACCGTGCTTTGTCAACTATTGTGGCGTCATATGGGGCAAATTCAGCCAGGTTTTGACCAAATTCAAGTCATTTAGTGGCGCACTTGCTGAAACGGGGCAAACAATCACCGTGGGACATAAACAGCGACTGTGAACACAGCAAACCGTTCTAACTGCTGATTTGACTTTTAGTCACAACACCGGCTTTGGGAAACTACCCTTTGATCTGGCTGACGAACAATCTTGGTATAGAGCAGTTTAGCCATCCACCTTGCTTTGTGAAGTGCGCCGAGTTAACCGTCGATGAGTTCACTGGCTCGAATCTTTTAGTTACAAGCAGCAGACAGCTCTACCAGCTCCTTGTAGTCGTGGCATCCAGGCATTCTTGGGGTGGTAGTATTTCTTTCATTGTACACCAGTTGAGAGAAATGGGTCTTGAACCTAGAAATGCAATTATTGGGATTATTGTATTTTGTACTATACTATAATATTGTTTTAGGGGTATTAAGATTGATATGATCGATCATTTGCTTGGTGTTAGTATATCTTATAAGTCTAATAAAGAAATTCCACTAAATTTGTTCATTAGATAATAATATTCCTTGTTATTTTGTAAAGCGTGATTGCTAGCTCAAACATGCCGATCTCCAAGAAAATTTACAGGGTGTTTCCTAGATAAATACACAACACTAAAACTTTGAACAGCATTGTAGGACCATTTTTTTATTTTTGGAGACCGGTCACACCCGTGTATCTTAAATGCAGTAAGTCCGAGCTGCGTCGTCCATAGCGTTGTTTCGGTACTAAGTCGCTAAACTTTAGAGACCAAAAATTTGTTTAACGTCCCGTTATCTGATACTCTGCGTTTGCATCGTCACAGACTACATTTTACGGTTGCATCACCGCTCTCGTCTGGCAGCACTATATGCTTCGGCTTGGCGCGGAGTCTCAGTGACTCACCACCCTCCTCCTCTCCGCCCTTCTCCGCTCCTCCTCCTCCCCTCCGCCATCGCCTCCTCTGCTTCACACCCCACCCCTCACTCTACCACTTCCGCCCATTGGTGAGTACCAATACAAACTTAATACTGTAGTTGTATATGTATGCATTATTTTCTATAGAAATGGCAATGATTTTCTGTGTATGTAATGTATTTCATGGGGCAAAGGAGGCTCAGAACGTAACTCCCATATATTATCTATTTCTTATGGGAAAATTGTTCCACTTAACGTTGTTTCGTATAACGTCGCGTTTAGGAATATAACTCCGACGTTAAGCGAGGACTCACTGTAGAAGAATAAAAGCAAAATTTGTGTACTGTACAGAAAACAAAATGCAGATGTTCAGTTTACAAGATCTATGCCTCCTTCTCTTCCTGGGTTAAACCACAGAAGGATGGAGAATGGGGATTTGGAAAGTGCTGGAAATTATCTAAATACAGTAGTGTGAAAAGAATGGTATACAGCCAATAATATAGGTCAGTTGACAGTAATATAGGTACAGCCAAAAAGTAAGATAAGAAAGTAATGAAAGGTAACTACAACAGTGCCTCACTAAACTGGACATTTTACAGCTCGGAACCTACATTGGTCCGAATGCAGAATTTCAGACAAACTTTTTCAAGCCTTACACACTGTAAACTAGATCAGAGTTATAGTATAACTGGTTGTACTCAAGGTGTTGGTCCAGCCAATACCCAGCTCATTGAGCCTAGTTCATTTTGTTCATTCTTGTGTTTGGAGCGATACATGTGTAAATACAGGTATATTCTGGTCTCCAATTTAATTCAATAGAGACTGGCCCGACCCCCAAACTCCACTTTTGGCTGACACACAACTATGTTGTAGTAAAAATATTATCTTAACTTTATGATGGTATATACACACAATTAATATAGAAGAGGTTAGGTTAGGAAAAATAAAGGTTAGGTTAGAGGAAAACTAAAGGTTGGGTGTAACATACGTTAGTAGAAGAGATGGGTCGGCATACGGGGATGGAGGCTGGTTCCAGGGCAGATTACTGGCCCTCAGGTGAATCACCATTACTAGGTTCATCACCATCACTATCAGTTATAGTTGTCAGGGCTTCCTGACAAATCCCTCAAAGTCACTTTCACTGTCATATCACTGGCTCTGGCTGGCTGTGGTGGGTTGCGGCAAGAACTTCGGTAATGCTTTTTTGGCTAGTGTTGATGTTGTCTTGATACACCTTGATGTCACGGCTCCATAGCCTGCACCAGCCAGGTATGGAAGACTTCATAGCGGTCATCGTCATGGTGTTGGAAAGGAAGAGCTTCAATTTCTCTGCACTCGATGGCACCCTTAATATTACTATCGTTAACTTGTGTTCTTCTGAGATTGGCCACCATCTTCCTCTTCACTGACGTGATCATCTTCCAACATCTCATCGGCAGTCATTTCAGGATCTCTGATCACCTCCAGGATGTCTCGTTGGTGGTCTCGGAGAAGCCTTCAGCTGTAATACTGTCTTAGCTTCTCTTGCAAGGTCCAATGCCACTGTCACAGACTGAACCTCACCAGTCACAGGTTGACTCCGCTCTCCACCTGGTATGCCATGCAACACATGCCTCCATGCGTGACGAATCGGAGCTATAGACAGCTGATCCCATGCCTCCACCAAGAAGTCTACAGCTTGTTTGGCGTTAAATTTCTTCCAAAACTGTTTGGCGAGAACTTTGAGTCACCACCTCTTGTTCCTTGTCTCCTCGCTTTTACTCTGCTGTCGGTTGTCACCCAGCTTACTCAACTCATCCTTGGTGTTGGTACAGTCATTCAGGAGCTTGAATTTCTTTGCCAAGTATGCAGCTTTAACATTGCAGATCAACTCTGGTCCATGGGCTGGATTAATGATGTAGTGTTGGGAGGAAGGAAGACCACTTTTACGTTGGAGTAACGATCCATAAGTAGGGGCAAGTGTCCTGGTGCGTTGTCAAGGAGCAACAAACTCTTGAATGGAACATTTTTTGCTCGCAGAATTTCTTCACGTCGGGGAATGAAACAGTCATCAAACCAGGAGTGTGACAGAGCAGAGAACATCACGCTTTGGCGGTCAGCCAGTGGACATTAATCTTGCTCATGTCCACGTTCTTGTAGGCGTCTTGCTGGGCTGTGTGAATCACCGATAACTTTGGTTTACAGGTACCGGAGGCATTGGTGGTAAGAGGACGGTGATGCACTCCTTCTGCAACTCCGACCCGAACCTTGCTGGCAGACTGGACAACAAAGGTCTTGGTAGGCAGCTTTTTCCAAAAAGGCGGATTCGTCCATGTTGAACACCTGGTCGTCAGTGAACTGCCCCTTTCCATAACCTCACGTAGAGCGGAGGAAAATCTCTCGCCGCCACACGGTCAGCACCGCTTCTTCACCACCAATGTTGATGTTGGTGATATTGTTCCCTCTTAAACCTGCAGCCAACCAGAGGAAGCATTGAGGTTTGGGCTCTATTCCCATCTTCGTGACACTGGTGCGTACAGTTCACGTCATTCTTGAACGAATCGCGTGTCAATGTCAATTATATTATCCTAACTTTAATCTGAGGTATTATTTAATACTAAATGTTAAAATTTAGTTTTTAAGATATTCTTACAATTTGGTGATCATTTGAATATAAACATCACAGATTTTGCATTAGACATACAAATTTAGATATAATGTTTATTCCTAGTAAATATGTTATCTTTTGTGCAAATATATGACATTTATATTCAAAATATTCCTGGTCTTACAAGGAATCCAGCAATGTCAATGTATTATCTAACTTTAGTTTGAGGTATTATTTATTAAAATTTAGTGGTTTCCCAAAAATTTCTCAGAGAGGAAGAGCCAGCAGTGTAGTGTGAGAAGAGGGGGAGAGTTGAGTCCATTATTTGAATGGACATTAACTTGGCGACTGTATTTCTCTATTTCTCTTAAGTAATTGTGTGCATGTACCATCATAAAATTAGATGTTATTTTACTAGAACATAGGTATTGTGTCGGAAAAAGTGGAGTTTGGGGTCGGACCAGTTTCTATTGGAATTAATCCCATATGTTCTGTTGTTCACTTAGCGCGGTTTCACTTAGCACGGTACCCTGTGGGTTTATTGACGCGTTAAGTGGAGATTACTACTATATTAGGAATGATAGAGAATACAGGTAATGATATAAGACTGTATATAGTGGTGAAAAGAACGATGTCCCATTGACCGATGATTCACATACCAACAATTACATATAGAAATACCCCACAAGTTTTATTGATACCTTGGAGATCCGACGATCGACAGAGCTGATTGAATTTGGCAGGCGGTGGCATGGTGAGAATTCTTACCACAGAGGCTCTCACTGCCTGACTCATCCCTGCCATCTTTGCTCTTGTGATTTTTCGTTATTTCAAACTTAGTTTGTTAATCATGCCTAACGCCCAGTGATAGTTCCTCTTGTGCTGGGCAAGTTAGTGATGTGATGTGATAAGACATAATAATGGACCAGCAAGAGTGGTAGAGACTTGAACTTGCCACCTAGACTGTCTCTACCATCCCCAACATTGGTAAATAAGTCTCAATTTATGCTTTACATGCTTATTTTAGGCTTATTATGCTTGCTTTACATGTCTGCTTTATTTGTTTGATTGACAGTGTGCAGTACAGATATATCAAGTGTAGGTGCAGTTTTAGGGGTGCCTGGTCCCTAACCCTGAATTTGTTATATATAATCTTATAGGATTAATTGCTTTGACTTATTGATTCACTGACCAACTTTTCAGGTCCTAATCGTTGGTTATCGGGGTACATCTGTACTGTATTTTCATTATCACTTTTTTGTAATGGAGTTTTTCATTTGTAAATATTATTTTTTGTAAACCAAAGCTTCAAATGAGGATTGCCTTTATGTTCATTACATACTCTAATCTCAAGAAAAGAGTACAGTATTACCCCTTCGCGGTTTCACTCGCGTTTTATCATATCTGTGATGCCTGCGCCAAATGAACTTTCACTTAACACGGATTTTCCACATATCTGGCGGTGAGTGTCATTTCGAGCGCTATTTTTTAGATTTGCCCCCACCACCTACCCTGCCTGACTGCCTGTTTTTAGCTCATAAAATTCATACAAATTACCCGGTCAGAATATAATTTACATTGCTGGAATTCTTATAATTTGATGATCATTTTGAATATAAACATCATATATTTTGCATTAGACATACAAATTTTAGATAAAATGTTTTCTGAGTAAATATGTTATCTTTTGTGCAAAATATATGACATTTATATTCAAAATATTCCTGGTCTTACAAGGAATCCAGCAATGTCAATTATATTATCCTAACTTTAATCTGAGGTATTATTTAATACAAAATGTTAAAATTTATTTTTTTCACCCACTCTTTCTCTTGAAGGGAGGATTGGCGGGAGGTGGGGGGGAGGGTTGGGACTGACCGCGCGGTTGGAAGAGGGGGGAAGGCAAGGTGGGGTACTTTGATTGACAGATAGTGTCGTGAAGAATATTTTTTTTTTATTATTAACTGAAGATATTTGTTTTAGCTCATAAAATTCATACAAATTACCCGGTCAGAATATAATTTACATTGCTGGAATTCTTATAATTTGGTGATCATTTTGAATATAAACAACATATATTTTGCATTAAACATACAATTTTTAGATAAAAATTGTTCTCTAGGTAATTATGTTATCTTTTGTCCAAAATATATGACATTTATATTCAAAATATTCCTGGTCTTACAAGAATCCAGCAATGTCAATTGTATTATCCTAACTTTAGTTTGAGAATTATTATTTATTAAAAATTTAGTGGTTTCCCCCAAAATTTCTCAGAGAAGAAAGCCGGCAGTGTAGGTATGAGGAGGGAGTTGAGTCCATTATTTGAATGGACATTAACTTGGCGACTGTATTTCTCTATTTCTCTTAAGTATTAATTGTGTGCATGTACCATCATAAAATTAAGATGTTATTTTTACTACAACATAGTTATGTGTCTTCAAAAAGTGGAGTTTGGGGGTCGGGCCGGTTTCTATTGGAATTAATCCCATATGTTCTGTTGTTCACTTAACGCGGATTTCACTTAACACGGGACCCTCTGGGTTCTATTGACCGCGTTAAGTGGGGTACAACTGTATTGTATTAAAGTTATCATAAGCTTGTCTGTTTACTGTCACCCAGATAAACATACAGTACACCTGTACAATAATAAACATGAATACTGCATACATTATAGTAATGCCTATGTATACAGTACAGTCTATGCAAGTATAGATGTACAGTATAGGGACTAGAAAATGTAGAGAATATGAAGTTTAACATTCTCAGACTTTTCAATGCCTGAGTATGGTGATGCAGTAAACACCCACACCACCCCTACAGATTTATAATTTCCTATGCGTCAATACACAGTATGGATTATTGTAACATTTACTGGACCCCAGACTATAGCTGTATCATGTGCACTGTATTTAGTTTTCTTGGTGATGAACAGCTTCTTGTGGTGTTGGTGTGTTGCGTACAGTATTCTATGTCAGGATATATCGTGTTTCAATTTCATGGGTAAGTGCAGCATTTTGTTTGTTTTTGTTTGCTGAGTTTGTGTGCTTACATTTGAATATACTGAAGTGGAGGTAAATATAATAGCGATAATGAAAATGCACCTTTCTATTATTGTTTGTATGAATATGCAGAACACAGTCCTCATGGGGTGAGGATGCACTTGGCACTATTCTGTAGCTGCCTGGGTCAAGGCCTGTTGACTCTCCCTCTTCCACTTCCTTTACCTCTACTCCTCCTCTCAACAAGGACACACCAACAATTTCAACTCAAAAAGAATGGAAACAAGTGTTGAACAGTGAAAATATCTGACAAGTCAGTGCTCAACTACCAATGAGGTCCAAGGTGAGAGACCCCTACCAATACCAGGTGACAAATGAAGAATCCCAGCAACACCAGGTGGGAGATGAGGCTCCTGGCAACACCAAGTGAGAAATAAGGACTCCCACCAACATTAGCCAAGATGAGAAACGCGAACTCCCTCCGATATCTTGTGAGAGCCGAGAAATTCTACCAGGACCACATGATAGGTGTAAATTTTGTGTACATTGTGACCAGACAGGGGCAGCGGCCAGATCTGTCCTTCACACCTATATGTGAAGCCATAAAATACTGTGTGAAAAGTTCTGTCAATGCCAAATGACAGTTGACAGGACAACTCCTTTACAACTGAGAAAACTAGAAAATACTTTGTTAACTTGTATGTTCACTTCATGTTTTTTCTTCTTTTTATAGTGAAAGCTTTTGTTAAATGACCCAGTCCTCAATGTTACCTTACAGAACTTTTATCATCTCTGTTCATTATATATTTTCATCCTTTTGCCTGCTGTGTTTTTTAATTAAACTGTTATTACAATAAAAAATAGATATTATGTGTGGACACACATCTGAGTGGCATGTCTCTGTAAACACTGGATTCAGATATCCACTACCCTCATATCATGTTCCTGCCTCTCAACACTGGTTTAGGCTACTTGTGCAGCCTTGGTTTTTTGTTCTTTGACTTTCTTATGAACAGAAGTGTCTTTTAATAGACAGGATTCCAATTCTGACTTTTTTTTTTTTAAGTATTGTTTGATGATTTTGACTTTTAGGGGTCCTGGGGCCTTCTCCTTAGCTATACCCAATTCATCTTTAACCTCACCAAGTTTTGATAAACTTTGGTTACATGTAACTTCCAAACCACACCACAGATATTTTTCTTTACTTTTTCATTAATACATATTTCCTTGTTTTCAGACCCCTGGTAACTTACATTGAGTCACCTAATTTAAAAAAAAAAATTGAACGACTGTATGGTACAGTACAGTATCCCACCTACAATATTCAATTTTAGACTGGTTAATCCACATGGTGGCAGCTCTCACTGGCTCAACAGCTACAGACGAATAGAAATACGTTGCCCTGGTCTGTTCCCTGTCCACAGAAGTCGCCACGCAAGTCTCGGAAGTCATCACTAAGCCCCCAGATGACAACAAATTCACAGCTCTATGAGACGCTCTCAAGAGACGATACCAGCGGCCTGGCGCCAGTCTCCTGCAAGACCTATCAGGTCTCTTCCCGCTGCAACTCAACGCCTGCACGTCTCTGGGACGAGATGCGGAGACTGAACTCCCGCCACACAGACAGGCTTCCTGACACTATCCTGCACCAGCTTCACACTCAGAAGCTCCCTGCAGAAATTCGTCTCACCCTCTTGGCATTGGACTACTCTATAACCTCGGCAACCTACGCAGCCACGGCAGACAGATTATCCCATGAATACACTGCTGTGTACCATGCTGCCGTGGAGAACTCGGTGGCCACACCATCACTTAGCTATGGTCTCGTCAACCAGATCAACGCTCCTCAGAGAAGTAGCATTCCACCAGACAAATAAGACATGAGGGTCCCCCTACAGTCTCTACACCGCAGGATGGACACCCTCGAGCAGCTCTGCTCCTCCAAGCCTGCTGCTGATCTTGCCCCTGCCCCATGCACTGTGTTCTACCAACCCCGACAATACTCCCCCTCCCCTCCAAGCACTGCAGGCAACCTGTTGTCGGCAGGGTTGTATTCCACATGTGAGACATAACGGGCGGGGGTGTGAATCACTAGGCCGCTTTGGGTGACGTCTCCGTCTAGGAATACGAAATCTGTGGGAGAAGGTTGAACGGACGAGGAATGTGGTGCTTCTCTCGCGGCAGGTGCAAAATCCACAGGGGCGCCGGATGGGGTGTCTGGGTCCATCGGTCCAGATGCAGGATCCTCATCAGGAGCAGGGTCCGTATCAGGTGCAGTAGGTACCTGAGGATGAAAAGAGGGTATGCAGAAATGTTGTGGGCGAGGTGGTGCTGCAAGTGGCAATGGTGGGCAGACTGGCGAAAGAGGTGTAGGATGAATGTGTTCAGGGCGATGGGAAGGCTGGCGTGGGGGAGTAGCCTTGAATGCTGAAACTGCCTGTTGTAGTGTTAGCAGTAGGTCGTGACGGTCAGCAGGAGTGAAGTGGTCGAGAACAGGAGCAAGCGAGAAGTCCCCGGGGAGGCGAAGGGGTTCGCCTAGGGTGAGAAGGGATGCGCGGATGCCAAGGAGCACTAAGGGTAGAACATCCGTCCAGCTGTAGGGGTCGTGCTGTGCCTTGATGGCGTCCTTCAGCTGACGATGAAACAGCTCTACCATGCCGTTGGATTGAGGGTGGTAAGAAATAGTGTGGTGTCTGGAAGTGCCAAGGAAGTGCAGGAGACTATGCCAGAGGTGAGACTCAAACTGGACTCCTCGGTCAGTGATGACAGTCGTGGGAGGACCGAAACGGGAGACCCAACCAGACAGGAAGGCGCAGACGGCTGACTCTGCTGTATCATTAGGCATGGGAATGGCTTCTATCCACCTGGTGAAATGGTCAATGTAGGTGTTGCCGCAGGATGATGGAAGAGGTCCCACGATGTCGAAGTGCACTACCTGGAAGCGTCCTTTGGGCACAGGGAAGGTTTCTAAGGGAGTCCGTGTGGGTCGATGTATCTTAGAGGACTGTTAGGCCAGGCACTGGGTAGCCCGTACACGTGAGTGACTGAGTCCATGGATGTGGTCGGTGACATGCAGCGGTGAGACGCCTGAAGTGACGGAGGTAATGGCGTTTACCAACCCCCGTTGACGTCGCTTCCTCGTATAGTAGCATCTAACGTTAGCACCAAAATGTTGATGGTACCAACAGAAGGTAGGTACACTGTGCTGGGGGCTGGCGGCAGTGTCTAAGTCAGGATGGGGCTGGCGGGGTTGGTAGGACACAGTGCGTGGGGCAGAGGCAGGATCAGCAGCAGGCACGGAGGAGCAGAGCTGCTCGAGGGTGTCCATCCTGCGGTGTAGAGACTGTAGCAGGACCCTCATGTCTTGTTTGTCTGGTGGAATGCTACTTCTCTGGGGAGCGTTGATCTGGTTGACAAGACCAGATTTAAGTGATGGTGTGGCCACCGAGTTGTTCGCGTTGTTTGCGGCAGCAAGACGCACAGCAGTGTATTCATGGAATACTCTGTGTGCCACGGCTGCATAGGTCGCCGAGGTAGTAGAGTAGTCCAATGCCGAGAGGGCGAGACGAACTTCTGCAGGGAGTTTCTGAGTGTGAAGTTGGTGCAGGATAGTGTCAGGAAGCCTGTCTGTGCGGCGGGAGTTCAGTCTCCGCATCTCGTCCCAGAGACGTGCAGGCGTTGAGTTGCCGAGGGAGAGACAGTATAGGTCTTGCAGGAGACTGGTGTCAGGCCGCTGGTATCGCCTCTTGAGAGCATCTCGAAGAGCTGCGAATTTCCTGTCATTTGGGGGCTTAGTGATGACTTCTGCAACTTGTGTGGCGACTTCTGTGGGCAGGGAACAGACCAGGGCGACGTACTTCTGTTCGTTTGTAGCTGTAGAGCCGATGAGAGCTGCCTCCGTGTGGATTAGCCAGTTTTCAATGTTTGTGATTGAAGACTGGAAGAGGATCCCTTCTCATCCATCCTATCAGAGTGGTTACTCCGGGGGTCATTGTGGGGTTAACGTTATGTTAGATGCACTAGGATGGAGGTGAGAAGGAAACTCAGCTATAGCGTTATATATATACCTGTATATATATACGTTATATATATATATATATATATATATATATATATATATATATATATATATATATATATATATTTATATATATATAACCAAGGAAAGAAGAAAACACGAAGTTCCCAAGCGCTTTGTGTAATTCACATCTTCAGGGGTGAGTACAGACTAGAAAGAAATACAAACCAAGGTGTATATATACAGGGAGGGTGGACCAGGTCACAATGGTCAGGTATTAGGTAATGACCCTACTAATCTTTAAATAGCACACCGGTTGGTGGTCAGGTCAGATGGTCAGGTGGGCCGGCCTTCTACTGATCACAAATCTTCTTAGTACAATTGTCCAGTTTGTACATGCGTTACTCAAATTCATGTTGAATGTGGGTAATAAGACTAGATTCTATGATGTTCCTACCATCAATTGAATTACATGGTAATGTGAGGACATTATCTCAGTCAATGCAATGCTTGTTATCCCTCAAATGAACAAACAGAGCATTGGATTCCTGGCCTGTCCTAACACTGTATTTGTGTTGTTTAATTCTAGTTGCAAGATCTTTCCTGTCTGGCTAAGTAAAACATATTACATGCAAGACTTTATAAATGCAACCAATTGTGTTGTTGGGGTTCTTGATTAACATTTGTTTAACAGTGCATGAGTTTTTAAATGCCACGATTGCGTTCAGGTTTTTAATTTGTGAAGGAATGTGTGGAATTTTTTTTGAAATGGTAATATTAAGATATTCTTATGGTCATGGGGCGAATGGGATCAGTTCTATAAAAGTTTTCTTAGTAATGTTTAGGCATTTTATAGTCTAGAATTGTAAGGTATGAGCCAATATTATAGATATATTCTTCATCGATGAATTCGGACTGCAAATTCTCAAGCGCATTAAAAACATTGTTGAAAATACTGACTGTTTGACTTATTATGGTGGGCAGAATAATAATGAATGTATGAACACACATTAGTTGGTTTTCTATAAATACTGAACTTAAAAGTGTTACCTATTCTGTGTGTCAGACAGTCTAGGAATGGCAATTTAAGTCTAATTCACAGTGAATTTGATGGGGGCTAAGTTGTTAAGTTGTGGCAGGAGAGCTTTTAGGTCCCCATTACATATTGAACATAATACATCATCAACATATCTAAACCAGACTGCTGAGGTGGTAAAATATTACTTAATACTGTAGTTTCTTTTCAAGAATTCCATATATAGGTTGCTTAATACAGGTGAGTGGATTACCCATTGCCTTTTTGAGCATAATATTCCCATTAATTCAATTTGCAATCCTTAATACATAGTTTGATGGGTTCGATGAAGTAGATCTTTAAGAGGCAGGCAGTGAAAATGTCATCCAGAATCTATGTGGTTATCAGCATTACTGGTCGCACCTACAGTGATTTATTTGCATATATATATATATATATATATATATATATATATATATATATATATATATATATATATATATATATATATATATATATATATATATATATATATATATATATACAGTAGTGCTAGGGAGTTGATGTGAGGTGAGGCTTGTTGAGAGGAGGGTCTTGTCTGAAGGCACTGAGTAGAATCCCTTCCGGCGAGGCTGTGAGCACCGCCTACGTCTACTGAGTGAGAGTCACTTGTGGCCGACCCTCCATGAGTTTCTCCAGCCTAGCTGTCTGACAGTTGTGGGGAGAGTATCACAACAAGCCGATCAGTGGTGAAGAGGATAAAAGTAAAAGTAAAAAAAGTAAAAAGATTAGATGCGGTGAATAATACTCGTGATTGCTAGAGTGTAAGGATTTACTGTTTACCTAACTGGTTGATTTAAAATAATATACAAAAATAGCACAAATACCATAAAATTTCTCGGAGACTACATTATGTATTAAGCAGTATATACATGTTCACTTAACACTAAGACCTACGTGCTCTTAAATTATTTTGTCCATCTAGCAGTTCGAAGAAGATCTAGTTCATAGTCTCAGTATAATTTGGATGGTATTTTAGGTGTTATTTTGCATTATAAATTAATCATCACCTTAAATATATAAATAAATATTCTTCATCTTGAATTAAATACATCTGTGCATAAAATTTTTATAAATGATCAAATAATCTAAATTTTCCTTCATACAGATTAGAATAAAAGTAATATATAAGTCCACATAACATTTTCCCGTCTCTGGTTAATGAATCGGCCAAGAGCCATCGATTCCTCAAATTAAGTTCAAATTGCTTGTCTCTATATGCAGTGGCGTCCCTGCCATGATTCAGCGCTCCATACATTAAATTTCTACAATTAAACATGCGAAAGCATCTAACGTGCTCAACTAAGTGGCGACACAAAGTTGCCAGTGAAAATGGTGTATAAATTGCACGAGACCAGCATTCACCACTTGCTAGTTGGGAATTAATGGGCTGTCGAGTTCCTGTGGTGGCTAATCAGCTAGCGGCACCCAACTGATCTTGGCGACACAGACCTTCATTCTGCTTCTCTTGACCTTTTATCCAGAGTCTAGAGTCTCTAGACCCATAAGGTTAGTGCGATATAAATTGTAGATTATTGAAAATGTATGAGACCGGACCTAATTGGTCGCTTTGAGCTAAAACACACACAAAAGTAAAAAATTGACAGGATAATTACAGAGAGTCTACCTTAACTAACACCAGTTGGAGATGAATTTTAGGTAGAATCCTTGTCAAATGATTATTTACCTCAATTTTGTCCGGCTTAAGTGGTCTTTGTGCAAGTCCTAATAATTTCTAAACAAGATTCACACTTTTCTCACAATGACCGAGGACTTTGGTTAAGGTAGCCCTCGGGGACTCTGATGTTACCATTACCACCACTGCTATCACCACCACTAACACCATTACCTCTACCATTACCACTACCATCACTAGACCATTACCACTACCACCACCACCACACTAGACCCACCACTACCACTAGACCATTACCACTACCATTAGACCATTACTACTACCACCATTATTATTGCTATTACTACTACTGCTACAACCAATGGAATCCTAGTTATGGGTTTGTCTATACAACACTGCTTATCTCTGTAGTCAAGTCATCCCGCTGGCTCAGGTAGCATGCCCAGTAGATGAAATTGAAGAGACGAAGGAGAGGGATGACGTGATGGCTGCAGTCCTGGCGCCAGAACATCTCGTAAGACTCTTCTGGGAACCTACTGGTGGGGACGGCACCTTGGCTATCCATGAGACCACATTCTGGGGGAGGCAGTAAAGGGATTAGAGAAGTGGCAGGACAGTACAGGGATTTGGAAAGTTGCAGTACTGAGAATGGAAGAAGTTGGAAAGTACGATATGAAGAGGCAGGCTGTCCAAGTATGATAAGATAATGAATCATCACAACAGATATTGGAGTATGGTGTATACAATTGTGGTACAATGCATCAAACTCCACTAGAGGTCGCCCAGAACCAGGAGTAGATGCCAGTGCCTGACCTGACGTGTGGGTGTCTTAGGATGTCATCTTGGTAACACTGTATGTGAAGAACAAGGGTGAAATGGATGGATACTATACATAAAGTTAGATATAATTATGTTAAGTAAAACACTGTACACCCACCTGAGTAAGACAGAGTACTCCAGCAGTGTGAGGAAGACAAACCACGATGCGATCATAAACGTCCAAAGCCTTGATGTATCATATGTGTCCTGTGACAGCTTGTCACGGTGCATAGTAGTTAGTAATGCACATAGACAGATGACAGATATTTAATTTTACATTTGAAATAATATATAAGTAAGATATTAGTCATAAGGATCACCTGAAGATTAGACACCCCAGATTTTTATCACATGACTAATCCCTCTATCGTTATCTCTAGGTTAGGTTATGCCAGATTAGGTTAAGAAAAAAGTATGGTGGTTTAAGTTGAGGTTGTTAGGCTAGGTTGGCGTTACGGGTTGTTAATCTTCAAGGTGATATAATATGGGATGTCTAAAAGCAGAATACAATATTTATGTCAACTGTACAAGAGGCGGGTTATGGCAGAACCTCTCGCTCATGTGGGTATGCATTGCTCTGATTGGTCCTCACTGGGACGTCTGTTAGTGTTCCTCTCAAGTTCTACAGTGCATCAACCAGTCCTGATCTTGACTTATTCTCAACCTAACCTATCTATCTTTCCTACGATATTTACCTTTAAATCTACCTAGCCTAACTCCAGGCAAAGCCTAACCTAACGCTAAGGATGGTGGAGGAAGAGAGTTAGCTGGTGGTGGAGGAAGAGGATTAGCTGGTGGTGGTGGAGGAGGAGGATTAGCTGGGTGGAGGAAGAGGTTAGCTGGTGGTGGAGGAAGAGTTGGTGGTGGAGGAGTTACCTGGTGGTGGAGGAAGAGGGTTAGCTGGTGGTGGAGGAGAGTTACCTGGTGGTGGAGGAAGAGAGTTAGCTGGTGGTGGAGGATTAGCTGGGTGGGTGGAGGAAGAGAGTTAGCTGGTGGTGGAGGAAGAGGGTTAGCTGGTGGTGGAGGAGGTTAGCTGGTGGTGGAGGAAGAGTTACCTGGTGGTGGAGGAAGAGGGTTACCTGGTGGTGGAGGAGGAGAGTTACCTGGTGGTGGAGGAGAGGATTACTGGTGGTGGAGGAGGACCAGCTGGTGGTGGAGAAGAAGGCTGGTGGTGGAGGAAGAGAGTTAGCTGGTGGTGGTGGAGGAGATTTACCTGGTGGTGGAGGAGAGTTACCTGGTGGTGGAGGAGGAGGATTACCTGGCGGTGGAG
The DNA here is from genome assembly GCF_018991925.1 of Homarus americanus. NCBI lineage: Eukaryota > Metazoa > Arthropoda > Malacostraca > Decapoda > Nephropidae > Homarus > Homarus americanus. Next base: position 28,209 of record NW_024719267.1, on the reverse strand, counting down.
GAGGAGGGATTAGCTGGTGGTGGAGAGAGTTACCTGGTGGTGGAGGAGAGTTACCTGGTGGTGGAGGAGAGAGTTACCTGGTGGTGGAGGAGGAGGATTGGCTGGTGGTGGAGGAGAGAGTTACCTGGTGGTGGAGGAGAGAGATTAGCTGGTGGTGGAGGAGGAGAGTTAGCTGGTGGTGGAGGAAGAGGGGAGTTAGCTGGTGGTGGGGAAGAGGGATTGAGCTGGTGGTGGAGGAGAGAGTTAGCTGGTGGTGGAGGAAGAGGGAGTTAGCTGGTGGTGGAGGAAGAGAGTTAGCTGGTGGTGGAGAGAGTTAGCTGGTGGTGGAGGAAGAGTTGCTGGTGGTGGAGGAGGAGAGTTAGCTGGTGGTGGAGGAGAGGTTACCTGGTGGTGGAGGAGGGAGTTACCTGGTGGTGGAGGAGGAGGTTACCTGGTGGTGGAGGAGGATTACCTGGTGGTGGAGGAGGAGGTTAGCTGGTGGTGGAGGAGGAGAGTTACCTGGTGGTGGAGAAAAAGGAGTTACCTGGTGGTGGAGGAAGAGAGTTACGCTGGTGGGGAGGAGGAGAGTTAGCTGGTGGTGGAGAGGAGAGAGTCAGCTGGTGGTGGAGGAAGAGAGTTAGCTGGTGGTGGAGGGAGGATTACCTGGTGGTGGAGAAGAGTTGCTGCTGGTGGTGGAGGAAGAGTTAGCTGGTGGTGGAGGAAGAGTTAGCTGGTGGTGGAGGAGGAGGTTACAGTGGTGGAGGAAGAGTTAGCTGGTGGTGGAGGAAGAGAGTTAGCTGGTGGTGGAGGAGGAGAGTGCAGTGGTGGAGGAAGAGTTAGCTGGTGGTGGAAGGAGAGTTAGCTGGTGGTGGAGGAAGAGTTAGCTGGTGGTGGAGGAAGAGTTACCTGGTGGTGGAGGAGGAGAGTACCTGGTGGTGGAGGAGGAGAGTTAGCTGGTGGTGGAGAGGAGAGTCACCTGGTGGTGGAGGAGGATTAGCTGGTGGTGGAGGAAGAGTTAGCTGGTGGTGGAGGAGGGATTACCTGGTGGTGGGAGGAGAGTTACCTGGTGGTGGAGGAAGAGAATTAGCTGGTGGTGGAGGAAGAGAGTTACCTGGTGGTGGAGGAAGAGTTACCTGGTGGTGGAGAGGAGAGTTAGCTGGTGGTGGAGGAGGAGAGTTACCTGGTGGTGGAGGAGGAGGGATGACCTGGTGGTGGAGGGAGAATTACCTGGTGGTGGAGGAGGAGAGTTAGCTGGTGGTGGAGGAAGAAGTTACCTGGTGGTGGAGGAGGAGAAGTTAGCTGGTGGTGGAGGAAGAGGGTTAATGGTGGTGGAGGAGGGAGTTACCTGGTGGTGGAGGAGGGGGTGCAGGTGGTGGAGGAGAGTTACCTGGTGGTGGAGGAGGAGAGTTACCTGGTGGTGGAGGAGAGAGAGTTACCTGGTGGTGGAGGAAGAGTTAGCTGGTGGTGGAGGAGGAGAGTTAGCTGGTGGTGGAGGAGAGTTAGCTGGTGGTGGAGGAGGAGAGTTACCTGGTGGTGGAGGAGGATTAGCTGGTGGTGGAGGAGGAGAATTGCAGTGAGGTGGAGGAAGAGGAGTTAGCTGGTGGTGGAGAAGGGATTACCTGGTGGTGGAGGAGGAGAGTTACCCAGTGGTGGAGGGAAGAGTTACAGTGGTGGAGGAAGAGATTACCTGGTGGTGGAGGAGGAGGAAGTTACCTGGTGGTGGAGGAAGAGAGTTGGCTGGTGGTGGAGGAGGAGAGTTAGCTGGTGGTGGAGGAAGAGTTAGCTGGTGGTGGAGAAGAGAGTTAGCTGGTGGTGGAAGGAGGATTAGCTGGTGGTGGAGGAAGAGTTGGCTGGTGGTGGAGAGGAAGAGAGTTAGCTGGTGGTGGAAGGAGGGAGTTAGCTGGTGGTGGAGGAAGAGGAGTTGGCTGGTGGTGGAGGAAGAGAGTTAGCTGGTGGTGGAAGAGGGAGTTAGCTGGTGTTGGAGGAAGAGTTAGCTGGTGGTGGTGGAGGAAGAGTTAGCTGGTGGTGGAGGGAGGAGAGTTAAGCTGGTGGTGGAGGAAGAGTTAGCTGGTGGTGGAGAAGAGAGTTAGCTGGTGGTGGAGAAGAGTTAGCTGGTGGTGGAGAAGAGAGTTAGCTGGTGGTGGAGGGAAGGGATTAGCTGGTGGTGGAGGAAAGAGTTACCTGGTGGTGGTGGAAGAGTTAGCTGGTGGTGGAGGAGGAGAGTTAGCTGGTGGTGGAGGAAGAGGGATTACCTGGTGGTGGAGGAGAGAATTACCTGGTGGAGGAAGGGATTGCTGGTGGTGGAGGAGGAGGTTACCTGGTGGTGGAGGGAAGAGAGTTAGCTGGGTGGTGGAGGAGGAGAGTTACCTGGTGGTGGAGGAGGAGGATTAGCTGGTGGTGGAGGAGGAGAGTTAGCTGGTGGTGGAGGAAGGGATTAGCTGGTGGTGGAGGAAGGAGTTAGCTGGTGGTGGAGGGATGGCTGGTGGTGGAGGAAGAGAGTTAGCTGGTGGTGGAGGAGGAGGAGAGTTAGCTGGTGGTGGAGGAAGAGATTAGCTGGTGGTGGAGGAGGAGGAGTTAGCTGGTGGTGGAGGAAGAGGGTTACCTGGTGGTGGAGGAGGAGGTTAGCTGGTGGTGGAGGAGGAGAGTTACCTGGTGGTGGAGGAGAGTTACCTGGTGGTGGAGGAGGGAAGGATTAGCTGGTGGTGGAGGGAGGAGAGTTACCTGGTGGTGGAGGAAGAGTTAGCTGGTGGTGGAGGAGGAGGATTAGTGGTGGTGGAGGAGGGAGTTAGCTGGTGGTGGAGGAAGAGAGTTGGCTGGTGGTGGGAGGAAGAGAGTTGGCTGGTGGTGGAGGAAGAGTTACCTGGTGGTGGAGGAGGAGAGTTACCTGGTGGTGGAGGATGGCTGGTGGTGGAGGAGGAGGATGCCTGGTGGTGGAGGAAGAGGGATTACCTGGTGGTGGAGGAGGAGAGTTAGCTGGTGGTGGAGGAGGAGGGTTAGCTGGTGGTGGAGGAGGAGAGTTACCTGGTGGTGGAGGAAGAGAGGATTAGCTGGTGGTGGAGGAGGAGAGTTACCTGGTGGTGGAGGGAGGAGGGGAGTTAGCTGGTGGTGGAGGGAAGAGGAGTTAGCTGGTGGTGGAGGAAGGAGTTAGCTGGTGGTGGAGGGAAGAGTTAGCTGGTGGTGGAGGAAGAGTTAGCTGGTGGTGGAGGAAAGAGTGCCTGGTGGTGGAGGAAGAGGATTACCTGGTGGTGGAGGAGGAGGAGTTACCTGGTGGGTGGAGGAGGAGGGATTACCTGGTGGTGGAGGAAGAGAGGGATTAGCTGGTGGTGGAGGAGGAGAGTTACCTGGTGGTGGAGGAAGAGGATTAGCTGGTGGTGGAGAGGAAGAGAGTTACCTGGTGGTGGAGGAGGAGGGGATTACCTGGTGGTGGAGGAAGAAGTTAGCTGGTGGTGGAGGGAGAAGAGGGTTAGCTGGTGGTGGAGAGTTACCTGGTGGTGGAGGAGGAGAGTTACCTGGTGGTGGAGGAGGAGAGTTAGCTGGTGGTGGAGGAGGAGAGTTACCTGGTGGTGGAGGAGGAGAGTTACCTGGTGGTGGAGGAAAGAGGGGATTAGCTGGTGGTGGAGGAAGAGTTGAGCTGGTGGTGGAGGAGGAGGGTTACCTGGTGGTGGAGGAAGAGTTACCTGGTGGTGGAGGGAGAGTTACCTGGTGGTGGAGGAGGAGGATTACCTGGTGGTGGAGGAGAAGGATTAGCTGGTGGTGGAGGAGGAGGGATTACCTGGTGGTGGAGGAAGAGTTACCTGGTGGTGGAGGAAGGGGATTACCTGGTGGTGGAGGAGGAGGTTACCTGGCAGTGGAGGAGGAGAGTTAGCTGGTGGTGGAGGAAGGGAGTTATCTGGTGGTGGAGGAAGGAGTTAGCTGGTGGTGGAGGAAGAGATTAGCTGGTGGTGGAGGAGGGAGTTACCTGGTGGTGGAGGAAGGGAGTTACCTGGTGGTGGAGGAGGGGGATTACCTGGTGGTGGAGGAAGAGTTACCTGGGTGGTGGAGGAGGAGAGTTACCTGGGGTGGTGGAGGAGGAGGGTTAGCTGGTGGTGGAGGAAGGGAGTTAGCTGGTGGTGGAGGAAGAGAGTTACCTGGTGGAGGGAGGAGGATTACCTGGTGGTGGAGGAAGGGGGTTACCTGGTGGTGGAGGAAGAGGAGTTAGCTGGTGGTGGAGGAGAGGGGATTACCTGGTGGTGGAGGAGGAGGATTAGCTGGTGGTGGAGGAGGAGGATTACCTGGTGGTGGAGGAAGAGTTACCTGGTGGGTGGAGGAAGAGGGATTGCCTGGTGGTGGAGGAGGAGGATTACCTGGTGGTGGTGGAAGGGAGAGTTACCTGGTGGTGGAGGAGGAGAGTTACCTGGTGGTGGAGGAGGAGGAGGTTACTGGTGGTGGAGGGAGAAGAGAGTTAGCTGGTGGTGGAGGAGGGAGATTGCTTGGTGGAGGAGAGTTGTGCTGGTGGTGGGGAGAAGAGAGTTAGCTGGTGGTGGAGGAAGGGTTACCTGGTGGTGGAGGAAGAGTTAGCTGGTGGTGGAGGAAGAGGGATTAGCTGGTGGTGGAGGAAGAGTTAGCTGGTGGTGGAGGAGAGGGTTACCTGGGGTGGTGGAGGAAGGAAGTTAAGCTGGTGAGTGGAGGAGAAAGAGTTAGCTGCTGGTGGTGGAGGAGGGAGTTAGCTGGTGGTGGAGGAAGAGGAGTTAGCTGGTGGTGGAGGAGGAGAGATTACCTGGTGGTGGAGGAGGAGGTTACCTGGTGGTGGGAGGAGAGAGTTACCTGGGTGGTGGAGAGAGGGGTAGCTGGTGGTGGAGGAGGAGGTTACCTGGTGGTGGAGAGAGTTAGCTGGTGGTGGAGGAGGAGAGTTAGCTGGTGGGTGGAGGAAGAGTTACCTGGTGGTGGAGGAGGAGAGTTACCTGGTGGTGGAGGAAGAGGGGAGTTAGCTGGTGGTGGAGGAGGGAGTTGGCTGGTGGTGGAGGAGGAGGGTTACCTGGTGGTGGAGGAAGAGTTAGCTGGTGGTGGAGGGAAGGGATTGGCTGGTGGGGTGGAGGAAGAGTTACCTGGTGGTGGAGGGAGAGTTACCTGGTGGTGGAGGAGGAGAGTTACCTGGTGGTGGAGGAGGAGGATTAGCTGGTGGTGGAGGAAGGGGGTTACTTGGTGGTGGGGTGGCTGGTGGTGGAGGAGGAGAGTTGGCGGTGGTGGGGGAAAGAGTTACCTGGTGGTGGAGGAAGAGATTAGCTGGTGGTGGAGGAGGAGAGGGATTAGCTAGGCAGTGGAGGAGAGGTGGCTGGTGGTGGAGGAGGAGGAGGTTAGCTGGTGGTGGAGGGAAGAGAGTTAGCTGGTGGTGGAGAAGAAAGGGGATTACCTGGTGGTGGAGGAGGAGGGGATTAGCTGGTGGTGGAGGGAGGAGAGATGGCTGGTGGTGGGAGAGGGGTTAGCTGGTGGTGGAGGAGGGGAGGAGTTACCCTGGTGGTGGAGGGAGAGTTACCTGGTGGGTGGGAGGGAGGGAGGGAGTTAGCTGGTGGTGGAGGAGGAGAGCTAGCTGGTGGTGGAGGAGAGTTAGCTGGTGGTGGAGGAGAAAGAGTTAGCTGGTGGTGGAGGAGGAGAGTTACCTGGTGGAGGAGGAGGATTAGCTGGTGGTGGAGGAGGGATTGGCTCGTGGTGGAGGAAGAGTTAGCTGGTGGGTGGAGGAGGAGGGGAGTTACCTGGTGGTGGAGAGGAGAGAGTTACCTGTGGTGGTGGTGGAGGAGAGAGTTAGCTGGTGGGTGGAGGAGGAGGGGGATTAGCTGGTGGGGTGGAGGAAGAGGAGTTAGCTGGTGGTGGAGGGAGGAAGCTGGCTGGTGGTGGAGGAGGGGTTACCTGGTGGTGGAGGAGGAGAGTTACCTGGTGGTGGAGGAAGGGAACAGCTGGTGGTGGAGGGAGAGTTAGCTGGTGGAGGAGGAAGAGGGTTAGCTGGTGGTGGAGGAGGAGGTTACCTGGTGGTGGAGGAAAGAGAGTTAGCTGGTGGTGGAGGGAGGAGAGTTACCTGGTGGTGGAGGATTAGCTGGTGGTGGAGGAGGAGAGTTACCTGGTGGTGGGAGGAGGAGAGTTACCTGGTGGTGGAGGAAGAGAGTTAGCTGGTGGGTGGAGGAGGAGAGTTACCTGGTGGTGGAGGAAGAGGTTAGCTGGTGGTGGAGGAAGAGAGTTAGCTGGTGGTGGAGGAGGAGGATTACTGGTGGTGGAGGAGGAATTCCTGGAGGTGGAGGAGGAGGATTGGCTGGTGGTGGAGGAGGAGGGGTTACCTGGTGGTGGAGGAGGAGTTAGCTGGTGGTGGAGGAAGAGTTGTGGTGGTGGAAAGAGTTAGCTGGTGGTGGAGGAGGAGGATTACTGGGTGGTGGAGGAGGAGAGTTAGCTGGTGGTGGAGGAAGAGAGTTAGCTGGTGGTGGAGGAAGAGGAGTTAGCTGGTGGTGGAGGAGGAGAGTTACCTGGTGGTGGAGGAGGAGGCTGCTGGTGGAGGGAGGAGGATTACCTGGTGGTGGAGGAAGAGAGTTACCTGGTGGTGGAGGAGGAGAGTTACCTGGTGGTGGAGGAAGAGTTAGCTGGTGGTGGAGAGGAGGATTAGCTGGTGTGGTGGAGGAGGAGAGTTACCTGGTGGTGGAGGAGGAAAGCTGGTGGTGGAGGAGGGATTACCTGGTGGTGGAGGAAGAGAGTTAGCTGGTGGTGGAGGAGGAGAGTTAGCTGGTGGTGGAGGAAGAGAGTTACCTGGTGGTGGAGGAGAGAGTTACCTGTGGTGGAGGAAGAGAGTTACCTGGTGGTGGAGGAGGAGTTACCTGGTGGTGGGAGGAGGAGAGTTACTGGTGGTGGAGGAGGAGAGTTACTGGTGGAGGAGGAGAGTACCTGGTGGTGGGAGGAGAGTTACTTGTGGGGAGGAAGAGGTGGGAGGTGGGAGGAGAGGCTGGTGGTGGAGGAGGAGAAAGAAGGTGGTGGAGGAGGAGAGTTAGCTGGTGGTGGAGGAGGAGAGTTACCTGGTGGTGGAGGAGGAGAGTTAAGTGGAGGAGGAGAAGAAGGGTGGTGGGAGGAGGAGAGTTACCTGGTGGTGGAGGAGAGTTACCTGGTGGTGGAGAGGAGAGTTACCTGGTGGTGGAGGAGGAGAGTACTGGTGGTGGAGGAGGAGAGTTACCTGGTGGTGAGGAGAGGCTGGCGGTGGGGAGGAGAGCACCTGGTGGTGGAGGAAGAGTTAGCTGGTGGTGGGAGGAGGAGAGTTAGCTGGTGGTGGAGGAAGAGATACCTGGGTGGGAGGAAGAGAGTATGGTGGTGGGAGGAGAGCTGGTGGGAGGAGAGAGTTACTGGTGGGGAGAGGGTGGGAGGAGGAGAGCACTGGTGGTGGAGGAGGAGAAGGCTTGGGTGGAGGAGGAGAGAGCCTGGTGGAGGAGGAAGAAGCAGGGGAGGAGAGAGTTACCTGGTGGTGGAGGAGGAGAGTTACTGGTGGTGGGAGGAGGAGAGTTACCTGGTGGTGGAGGAGAGAGATTGGGAGGAGGAGTTACTCTGGTGGAGGAGGAGAGTTACCTGGCGGGTGGAGGAGGAGAGCACTGGTGGTGGAGGAGGAGATAGCTGGTGGAGGAGGAGAGTTACCTGGTGGGAGGAGGAGAGAAGTGGGTGGAGAGGAGAGTTACCTGGTGGTGGAGGAGGAGAGTTACTGGTGGTGGGAGGAGAGTACTCTGGTGGTGGAGGAGGAGAGTTACCTGGTGGTGGAGGAGGAGAGTTACCTGTGGTGGGAGGAGGAGAGTTACCTTGGTGGGAGGAGAGTTGGTGGGAGGAGGAGAGAGTTACCTGGCGGTGGAGGAGGAGAGTTACCTGGTGGTGGGAGGAGGAGAGTTACTCTGGTGGTGGAGGAGGAGAGCACGGTGGTGGAGAGAGAGTTACTCTGGTGGTGGAGGAGGAGAGCTGGTGGGAGGAGGAGAGTTACCTGGTGGGAGGAGAGTTACCTGTGGTGGAGGAAGAGAGTTAGCTGGTGGGAGGAGGAGAGAGCTGGTGGAGGAAGAGAGTTACCTGGTGGTGGAGGAGGAGAGTTACCTGGTGGTGGAGGAGGAGAGTTAGCTGGTGGTGGAGGAGGAGGTTACCTGGCGGTGGGAGGAGGAGAGCACAGGTGGAGGAGGAGAGTTACCTGGTGGTGGAGGAGGAGAGTTACCTGGTGGTGGAGGAGGAGAGTTACTGGGAGGAGGAGAGGGTGGAGGAGGAGAGTTGGTGGTGGGAGGAGAGAGTCCTGGTGGTGGAGGAGAGTTACTGGTGGTGGAGGAGGGAGAGTACTTGGTGGTGGAGGAGGAGAGTTACCTGGTGGTGGGAGGAGGAGAGTTACTGGGTGGTGGAGGAAGAGAGTTACTGGTGGTGGAGGAGAGCCTGGTGGAGGAAGAGATACCTGGTGGTGGAGGAGGAGAGTTACCTGGCGGTGGAGGAGGAGAGTTACCTGGTGGGGAGGAGGAGAGTTACCTGGTGGGGGGGGGGAGGAGGAGAGCCTGGCGGTGGGGGGCCTGGTGGCGAACATGGAGGTAAGAGTGAGGATGGTGGTGACACACAGCACCACTCTCCCAGGCACCACCTGTGGCGGCACCAGGAAGCTGAACCACGACATCATCACGAACAACTTGCAGAAGGTGACGTTAATAGATGGCAATATAAGGTCACATAACCCTGCAGTTATTGGCGCCTTCCTTGAGATAAAGTGCAAGAACAACCAATAATAATAATAATAATAATACAGTAAATACAAATATAACAAACACAGTAAATAAACACATAACAATACAGTAATAATAACAATAATAATAATACAGTAATAATAATAAAAATAATAACAATGCTAACAACAATAATAACTATTGTAATAATAATAATAATATAGTAATAATAATAGACTATTGCTACTGTACTACATGAGTGGTGTATACAGTAGTGTCAACAGTAGGCACTAGGTTCACCAACCTAACCTAAGATACCCCTACACCAGCCTTGTGCAGCGTCAGTGAGTGTATCCCATTTGCGGCCCGTTAGGAGCCGTGGTACAGCATTTTGTGTATTAAATTTTCGGTACACAAAGTGTCGGCGTACTTGTCACTGCACTCGACCGCCTTCACTTTCCCAACTGTAAATTTCACAGTTCGGTTAATTAGGGTCGTCCAGGGGGCAAAGCAGGAAACCCAAGGGGAGGAGGAAGGCGCTGTAACCACTCTGCCGCCTCACCATTTGTAACCTAACCTAACCAGCCTAACTTATGTGCCGTATATTGTCTATCGTTTTTCTGGGAGTTCGTTTTTAATTCCCAGGGACTGATTTCAACGAATCACAATAATTACAAAAACTTTTTTTGATAGGGTGTAATGAAGTATTTTAAATATGACCGCCTAGGAAGAGCTAAATATTATTTCACTTGTTGGTGTCCTAACGCCGTTCTTTCCGCATTACACCATCACCTGACGGATACTAAACTCTCTAAAAGTTTTCTTAAGTTTTATGTTTTACGTCAGTTTTCTTAGTTATAATGTTCTACTAATTTATAAGAATACACTCAAATTTTATCTCTAAAATTATGTTTTTGTTATAATAAGACAGGGTAACTTTTGAAACAATAAGATGCATACCCGGGCCCTTGAGGCTTTAGGAGAGTCTTAACAAGGACCACCAGTCACCACTAGGACCTGAGGTGCTGTCTGGTGTTCAGTGACGTGAATATTGTGTTTTATTATAGTGTATTGGCGGAATAATATGCAATAACACTGTAAATATCGATGCGTAAATTTAGACCGAAAATAACGTTTGAAATATCCGTCCAAGTGTAGTAATTGCTTATTAAAACAATGAAAACAACAACTTGGTAGACATTTGAAATGGGATAAATATTGTGGACGTTCTTCCTGTACCTGAAAGGCAATCTTTTATAAACACTCCTTATTTACAACCTTATTTGCCATTGTGAGGTGAATGTTAAACGTTGTTACCGATAAATAGTGATGTTTTGGTCATTCTGTACATTTTAACAAACACTTTATGTGTGTGTGGATGTCACTGAGGATGGCTGAGCTGAGACCCTGGTGAGTAGCCATTACCTATTATTGTAGACTTCTTCACTGTGTGTAGTACCGAGAGGACACACTGTATTTGGTAATTATTCGTTATCCACCGATCACCTTTTTACGATTTTTTTCTCCATTTAGAATATACTTGAATTTAGTGGTGCATTCCAAAAATAAACGCGATATTCGCGATTTATTAGTTGTAAACATCACGATTTTTTCCAAGTCCTAATTAATTGATGTTACGGTGACACGCAGCGTCACTCTCGCTTCGTTAACCAACCTTCTTCACATGAAAAATATATTTTTTCTCTAGTTTTCTTGCTGTTTTAGATGATTCTGACATTTATCTTTGGGTCAAACACTTTTTTTTAGTTTAGGTCAGGTTAGGACGTGCTATTGTCAGGTAACCTAACCTAGCCTAGGCAGTAGGCAGCTACCAAACAGGGAGGTACTACCACCTGGGAAAATATTGGCAGCATAATGTGTTGTCTAATGGTAGACCCTGCTGCCATATGGCATCACGAAAATTGTGACCAAGTCCCAGGTTGCTGATCTGACTTTCTGCCTCATTTACACACAATTCCAGGGTCTCAATTGTTCCTCTTACCATTGACAACACAACATACAGTACATATAATGTTTCACTTGATCTTTTTTTTAATTTTGTATATCTTTATTATTATTATTATTATTATTATTATTATTATTATTAATTATAATTGCCCCCCACCCCTCGGCACCGATGTGGGTCAGTGACCGTGCCCGGGTGGGCTATACTTCCCTTTGAGTCACTTGTGAATTTCCCCACAACTGCAGCCACGCTCCACCTGTTACCGTCTTCCCTAGCAACCAAGAGAGAGCTGTCCCCAGATGTTACTGTATCTTAGCAACGAACCAGTCACCGCTTACCGGGTTTTCCCAACATGACTCATAGAGGCTGCTGCTGGTGTATATAGCTCTGTCTCTCCCTTGAGATTCATTCAGGATCTGTGGATTTCTACCCTACTATTTGTTACTTTTCTTCAACTCTAATATCTTCCTTAATAAAGACTTGTATCGTATCGAGATTCATTCTGACCATTCTTCCTGAACAAGCAACATCTCCTCCAGCAAGCTCCACGCTGTTAACATTTCATTCAACCAGGAGGCCAGCAACAGGCAACATCTTCTCTAACGAAGCTCCTGCACATCTACCTCCTTCAACACGATACTCACCGAACGTCTTCTACGGAGCTGCTCCCCACCACACGGCATCTCCAGCACCAGACTGTCTATCATATAACATATATATTATATAAGAAAACCACATTAGAGTTTCCTTCCATCCTGAGTGCTAGACAACTTTAATATCTCGAAACCCCTACACACTTGTCTCCTTTCCTCCCCCTCCTTGTAGGTTAAGTTAGGTAGGTTGGTTCTTTCGGTATGAGAATAGTTTTTTGGTATTTTACTCAAATCTGACCTCCATTCTTGTGCAAATTAGCGGTTTCTGTCAAAATTTTATTTATTTATTTTTTGGCAAAACCGATAATTTGCACAAGAAATGAAGGTCGGATTTGAGTAAAGCACACCTAAAAACACCAACTTAACCTCGGACAGCCATGGAAACAACGAAAGTATAAACAGGAATATCAGCGACTTACAAAAAAAAATAACTCGTGTGAACAGTGAGCAGCTGTTTTATTTTTATATTCAGCTAAGATGTAAACAGAGAGAAGGGCTCTCCCTTGTGCTTCCCAAGACTAGTTTTGTTACCCGTTCTGACATCGTTTATAAACTGACTCCAAATGGGTATTGTAACTGGATTGGAGATAGATTTCGGTCTTCTGTGGGGATTCAGGCTGGGATAAGGGTTCTATTTTCTTTATAAGGTGTTTAGGGTAGAATATAAGAGGCTTTTAGGGCTGGGTATAAGGGTTTCATAATTATGTTAAGGGGGCTATAGTGTTGGGTAAAGTGTTTTATTGTTATTCACCTTGAAGTGGTGTAGGGTTGAATAAGATATATTGTATTTACGTTAACCAAAGTAAAACAAACGTTCAACTCCCAACACCATAAACTTTGTTATTTTCTTAAGTGATGACTTCCCCTGCACGACTCAGGATCATTGTTAGTTGAGAGGAATTAGTTTTAAGTACTGTACAGGGACGTTTGATTTATTTGTGTACACTAATACTGACACGCTCCTTGAGGAAAGAGGAGTTTGAAACACTACTGAACGTACACCAACCAGATATTGTGGGAGTTGTAGAACTGTTGTACAAGAACAGGAGAATCGACCCTGAGGAATGTGAGTTCAGTATTGCTGGAGATGATTCATTTACGAACCTTAGAGCCAGCCAGGCGAGGGTACAGGGAGAGGATGTTTTTGAAGAGTCCAAGTGGTGTAAAATTAAATTAATGGGAGGGAACTTACTTATTGTCGGGTGTATCTACAGATCCCCAAACTGTGGCCCACTAAATCAAAGGAACTTAGAGCCTTAATAGACAACGCGGCGATGCTCAACCCAGGCCACCTCCTTATCATGGGGGACTTTCACTATGGCGACATCGACTGGAGAAACGAGTTCACCCCAAATGACTTGAATAATCCTGCTACTCTTTTTTGTAGAAACTCCGAGAGATAATTTTCTGTTCCAACATGTGAGAGACCCGATACATTACAGAGGGGAGCAAATACCCAAGCCACTAGACCTCATAACAAACGAGGAGGGTATGGTGGCCAAACTGGAACACTTTGCCCCAGTTGGCACCAGTCACCATACAGTGTTATCATTCAGAGTTAACTGTTACCTAGTTCATGATAAGGCCAGGCCAAGGAGCAAATAATACAAGGGAAATTACAACGGGATGAGGGAAGAGATGAGGGGTATCCACTGGCCTGACTCATTAAGGCACAAGAACGCAGATACTACGCTGAATATCATAACTAGTAAAGTGACCCATTTGATCGATAAATATATACTCAAGACCAAACCCAGTGCCTCTAGGAATACGAGGGGATCCCTACACATGAACCATGCGGCGGTCGACAAAGTTAAGAAAACCCAGAAATTCAAGACGTGGGTTAGGTCAAACGATGAGCAGGACAGGAGGATGTATGCAAGAGCCAGAAACCAAGCAAAGGCAGAATGTAGAAGGGCTGAAAAGGAGTTCCAGAGGCTGGTTACAAGCAAGGTCAAGTCAAACCTAAAGGCGTTTTACTGCTATGCAAAGTCGAAATTAAAAATCCGAGTAGGAGTATCAGACCTGAGGCTTGAAGATGATAGTTACGCAGATTCTGACCAGGATAAAGCTGAGGCATTGAACAGCCTCTTTTCCTCGGTGTTTACAAGAGAGGATGCGATTAACCTTCCTGCGTTTGAGGACAGACTGTTCGACACAGCACTGACCCACATTGTGTACACAGAAGAGGGTATTGGAAATAAGCTGTCAAAGCTAAAGGTCCATAAGAGTCCCGGCCCTGACATGGTGCATCCTAGAGTGCCAAGAGAGTTGAGCAACGAGCTTGCCGAGCCCCTGAAGATCCTGTTTTGTAAATTCCTGGATGAACAAAAGGTCCCCAGTGAATGGAAAGTGGCTTATGTGAGTCCTATCTTCAAGAAGGGCGATAGTCACCCCACGGACAACTATAGACCGGTGAGCTTGACCAGCATATTATGTAAAGTTCTTGAGAGTGTTATCAGAGATGCCGCGATAGAACATCTACTACGAAACAACCCTGTACAGGATTGCCAACACGGTTTTATACCGGGGCACTCCTGCTTAACACAATTGCTCAAGGTATTGCATGTTTGGACCCATATTTTTGAACGGGGTGGAAATATCGACAATTATACCTAGATTTTGCCAAGGCTTTCGGCAGTGTACCCCATAAAAGGCTGCAAATCAAACTGGAAGGGTACGGAATTCGGGGAAATGTCCTAACATGGATGGAAAACTTTCTACATGACCGCAAGCAGTGTGTGGTGATTAATGGCACGAAATCATCTGTACCTGTCACAAGCGGGGTACCACAGGGTAGTGTATTGGGCCCGCTGTTGTTTGTCTCATAAATGACATGCCTGACGTTGTACACTCCTCCATACAAATGTTTGCCGATGACGCAAAGTTATTTCGGGAAATCAAGAACCAAGCAGACTGTGAAGAGCTGCAGAAGGATCTCTGTGAGCTCCAAGAATGATCGAAGAAATGGCTGCTGAGATTCTATTTCACGAAGTGTAAGAGGATGCGCCTGGGGCGTACCAACGGTAAGGAGGCGTATCATATGTCCCAACGGGATGAAGAAACTGCACTAGTTGAGACTGAATGTGAGAAGGACCTAGGTGTGTATGTTGAAACTGAGCTTAAGTTCTCGGGCCATATCGAGAAGAAGGTAAATCAGGCAAATAAATTATTGGGTCTCATAAGAAGGTCGTTCAGATATCTAGACGGTCCGTCCCTCGTATCGATCTTCAAGAGTGAAGTGCTTCCCCATCTGGAGTACTGTCACCCCGTCTGGTCCCCGAGATATGCTAGGGACTGTCAGTTGGTTGAAAATGTTCAAAGGAGGGCCACCAGACTGGTGCCTGCACTACGGCACCTCAACTACCCTGAGAGATTGGAGCGCCTGAACTCGCCTAGCTTATACTACAGACGGGCAAGGGGTGACCTAATAGAGGTGTATAAGCATCTCAAGGGGCACTAATAAGTCGAGTGTCCTTACTTGGAGCTGGCGGACGCCCGCCCCACAAGGAGACACAGCTCAAGATTGAAGAAACAGCAGGTCCAAAAAACTGCGAGAGGTAACTTTTTCGGAGTGAGAGTTGTGAATTCTTGGAACAATCTACCAGAGAGTGTTGTGACGGCACCGAGTGTGAGCTCATTCAAGACCAGACTTGACCAACACTGGAGCGGGTTCAGGTACATTCAGGAGCTGGTGCATGCCCAGTACTTGCCAACAGTGCATGACAGAGACGTGGCCGATCGCCCAAGCGGCTAACGACCCGATCAGTGGTGAAGAGGATAAAAGTAAAAGTGTTAGAATGTTCTGCCATCTTATTGCGTCTGTTACGACTGTGTTGTATTTTTCTATTATTTTTTATAACATGCTTCCATGTTCCATATTATTCCTGTAATGATGTGTTATATTTACTATTATATATTCTAGTCACCTTACCCTGTGCTGTTAAGGTTTTAACTGTTATTATATGTTCAAGCCCATCTTATTTCTTCATTTAGTATTGTAACAAGCGTTCTTTGTTTCTCAAACGACCATCTGCATTGTTAAACGACCCATGTTTCACCTGCGTGTCTCACTGGCGGGAGCCGACCTTATATATAGTACCCCACCAGCAGACGGAGTTCAGTCCAGTCCTCTTGTCATTCAGTTCACGTTCTTTTGAGTGAAACTCGTCACCTGTTACTTATACTTTATTTTATTTCTGTGTTGTTCCTGTCGCCACCAATGTGGTATATCTATGTGAGTACCTATTCATGTTATGTGTTCATCAGTGTTTGCTTAGTTACATTTAAGTAATTCAGTGTTGTTTCACGATAGTTAATTTCAGTGTTAGTTATTTTATATGTTTATGCAGTGTTAACGTAATCCAGTGTTATATTTTTATTCTATATATTTAAGCAGTTCTTTTGATGTTTCGATGTTTTAGTATCATTTGTGTCTTAAAAGTTTCGATAGTGAATCAATTTGTTGTGACAGCCTACGAGGCTCTTTATTGTGTTAGTATTTAATTGAATTAAATTCGTAAAGGTTTACTTTATTTATTTTTATTCCCTTTTGATTTACTTCACTTTTTTTGTTTGGTTACGCCTTGAACCTGGATATTAAAGTAAATTAACAGACGGCGTAACACGTCACATATTGTATCTGGAGGCTGTAACTTACAGGACCTTCGTAGCTCCTGTAACGGAATACACCCCCGGACATATTGGTTATATTTCCAGGTTGTATAAACCGTAAATGCCTTCCAAGTTATGATAATCCCCAGTAAAGCTGTTTTAAAAGAGAATACTTCAAAATTTAATCAGTATAAAATTATCTTATAAACAGCAGCTATGTTTGTTTATCTTTTTGCACACATACCTGGCACGTAGGTCTGCAGGAGGTGGTACGCCAATTTTCGAGTCAACACGATCTCTACAGCTAGCCGAGGATAGGTGTCTGAGGGTGGCAAGAGGAGGAAGTGGTTAGTAGTTTTGTCAGCTGCATTTATATTTATTGCATTAGAAACTTTATATCTATTAATTCACATTTAAAACATTTTATTTAGAAAAAGCAAAATGTTTGTAGTGATAGAAACTTGTTTTAGTTTGCAATTTCAAAATATTAATAAAGGACTAATACATTATTTAAAATGCTCATCTATATCAAATTTAAAGTCATGATACGAAATGACACGTAATATAAATATTTTTGATGTTAGAAATTTTATCTAAGTGTAATTCTAATATAGAACACTTAATTTAGGGTTGCCATACGTCCGTATTTTCCCGGACATGTCCTCCATTTAGGTCTCGAAATCTTCATCCGGAAGGAATTTTTTAAATTCTTGAAAATTCCGGAATTTCAGCTTCCATCATTTTCTCCACGGAAATAAACATGAAACTGTAATGACGAGAGAGAGAGAGAGAGAGACTGTGAGAGAGGGGAGGTGGAAACAGTAGAGATCTTGTTCAGTTTTCGTCAGCTGATAAGTCACGCGTACTCCTGTACGGTGTTGTCAACTTAGCTGCTAGCAGTTTTTGGGCTAGCATGTAGTGCCATGTCCTGCTTTTCCTTGTTCTTCAGCCACGCGCATTATTATATATATATATATTTTTTTTTGTATTTAGTGCTATTACAGCCATAAATGAAATGATGAAAGTATACCATATTTTTCTTATGGCCTTTTTTACACCGTAGCATTTGTTTTTCTTGTCCTGCATTTAAGGCATTTTAGCAATTTTCAACCATAATCTAGCCACTTTCGCTATATTATTTACACGTGTCGACGACTATGACGGTGACCGGTGGTTGGCCAGTTGTAAGGGCAGAAACGATCCTCCGGCTAGTTACCGCTGCTAACTCGCTCGTTTGCTGGTGCAGACGACACTTGGGGTGGTTGGACGGAGGTGATAACGGCAGCAACTATCTCCGCCGCGGCAGATTCAACCCAGCCGCCATACCGTCAGTATCTAGCTACCCTGCTGTCCGTCAAATTCTGGCTGTGATCTCATCATAGGTCCTGGACTCGTGGGCTGTGTTCCCAGACCTTCACCTATCAACTGCCAACTCTCTGGTCATCTACCACTACCGCATACCACGACCATCAGTTCATCACATTCCGTCGGTGCCCCGGTGTTCTCCTGCCTTTTCAAGACGTTGCTGAGTGTGGAGTGAATGGACGCTTCCCTGCCCTGAGTGTGCATCACCGCGTTCCAGAACCTTCCCCCAGGGCCACTGCCGTAGGAAATATTTGTTCATTGTTTGATTCCATTAATTGCTGACTCCCCTTTATTGTTCGATTCTATCAATTGTTGACTCCATTTAATTGTTTGATTCCATTAATTGCTGACTCCCCTTTATTGTTCGATTCTATCAATTGTTGACTCCATTTAATTGTTTGATTCCATTAATTGCTGACTCCCCTTTATTGTTCGATTCTATCAATTGTTGACTCCATTTAATTGTTTGAATCCATTAATTGTTGACTCCCATTATTTGTTTGATTCCTTTAATTGTTGCTTCCATTAATTGTTTGACTCCCGTAATTATTTGATGATTGTTGAGTGGTGTCAGAGTTTTGTGATATATTTTTATAGTAAAGAGATGCCAATCTCTAACGGTTGTTTGTTATTCCTCGGAAAACCATGGTCCTTGACTTTCCTATATTAAGATCCTGATTAGCCTGGTAAGGGATTTTATCTAGTTCAGGCCTTTACAGTCTTTAACCTGCAGTGACAGTGTTTGATCTTAGTCTTTGTTGTGGGTTTGTCGCTTGGTGCCACAGCTAGTGCTTACGATTTGTTGTACTTTTCCAGAGCATAAAACGGTCACGGCTGCATCAAGGTTACATAGCGCCAAAGTGTGTGCCAGGCGGGGGGGGGGGCGGCTGATGTCTTCGGGAACGTCCTCTTTTTTTAATGTTCTGAAATGACAACCCTAACTTAATTGTATGAGAGCCATAAGACAAGCGATAAAAATAACCAAATAAATAGACAAACCGTCATAAAACGCAGTTAAAGTAGCAATAGAAGGAAGGTTGAAGATTATAATGGTATAGAAAACACGACTCAAGCCATTGTGGCCGCTCGTCTTCACTGTCCGTAGCGTTTCACGACTAACCTCCCCCGTAGACCTTGGTAGTGAGGTTGGTGGGGTGGGCGGTGTAGGAGAACTGCTCGAGGGTGGTGTGGCCCAGGACCCTCACCCGCCCCGCCCACGACGCCCACTCGTACGTCAGCTCGTCCAGGGTGTATCCGTCTGTGTGTGTGTTGGTTGAATATGAATGGGAGGCTGAGAGATGCTAAAAAGGTAAACAAAAGGAAAAACACCCGTGGGCAGCGTTTTAACCTTTGTACTGGATAGACTGAGAAATGTGCTCGCCTGTATAATGAATCATGCTGACCTGTATAATGAATCATGCTGACCTGTATAATGAATCATGCTCACCTGTATAATGAATCATGCTCACCTGTATAATGAATCATGCTCACCTGTATAATGAATCATGCTCAACTGTATAATGAATCATGCTGACCTGTATAATGAATCATGCTCGCCTGTATAATGAATCATGCTGACCTGTATAATGAATCATGCTCACCTGTATAATGAATCATGCTCACCTGTATAATGAATCATGCTCACCTGTATAATGAATCATGCTCACCTGTATAATGAATCATGCTCAACTGTATAATGAATCATGCTGACCTGTATAATGAATCATGCTCGCCTGTATATTGATATGTATATTCGCATTTGTGTAATAAACCATCGATATGTTTACTGAGAGGCAAACAACTCACACATGCATTGAATCATGGAAATATATACCTGTACCTGAATCATCCTGACATGAATACTCACAGCTCTCTATACTGAGGAGGCACCGTTGTATATCCAGAGGGTAGAGGCTGAAGTCCATGTGACAGCCGGTCTTGACGATCATACTGTCAGTGGGGGGCCAGGAAGTTGCTGGTATTATCTTATAGTTATTAGTTATGCTAGTAATTAGTTATATTAATAATCCTTCAAAGAAAAAGAAAGGCAACTAATTCGCTACTCGGGCTGTTAGCAGGACCATAAAGTGGCAGTTGTAGTACAGCAATTAGCTTATAGTTGTGTTAATGATCCCTTGAAACATTAGATTAAATTTCAACCAGTAATTTCTCTCTCTCTCTCTCTCTCTCTCTCTCTCTCTCTCTCTCTCCTGAAGACATATTAACATACCAAAACATATATACTTTTTATCCTCTTCACTGATCGGCTCGCTAGCCGCCCGGGCGATCGGTCACGTCTCTGTCACACACTGTTGGCAAATACTGGGCATGCACTGGCTCCTGAATGTACCTGAACCCGCTCCAGTGTTGGTCAGTCTTCTCTTGAAAGAACTCACACTCGGTGCCGTCACAACACTCTCTGGTAGGTGTTCAAGAGTTTACAACCCTCACTCCGAAAGTTTGCCCTCACAGTTTTCTGGACTTGCGGCTTCTTCAATCTTGAGCTGTGACCCTTGTGGGGCGATCCGCCAGCTCAAGTAAGGACACTCAACTGAGTAGTGCCCTGAGATGCTCTCCTCAACTAGGTCCCCCTGCTTGCGTCTGTAGTATAAGCTAGGCAAGTTCAGGCGCTCCAATCTCTCAGGGTAGCTGAGGTGCCGAAGTGCAGGCACCAGTCTGGTGGCCCTCCTTTGAACATTTTCAACCAACTGACAGTCCTAGCATATCTCAGGGACCAGATGGGGTGACAGTACTCCAGATGGGGAAGCACTTCACTCCTGAAGATCGTCTCGAGGGACGGACCGTCTAGATATCTGAACGACCTTCTTATAAGACCCAATAATTTATTTGCCTGATTTACCTTCTTCTCACAATGGCCCGAGAACTTCAGCTCATTGTCAACATACACACCTAGGTCCTTCTTCAATGTACCCACCAGACATTATACTGTACAGTATATACCAACATACTCAGAAAACATACTGATATATCCACCAAACATGCTAACATACCCACCGAGACATACACCAACATACCCACTATACAGGCATAATTATATAAACATACCCACAAGACATACTAACATACCCGCAGCATAGACACACATATCATAAACACACCCAACATACACACAGCATAGACACACACACACACACAAACACGCACACACACCAACAGATCCACAACACACACACACGCACACAAACACCCACACACAGATCCACAACACACACACACACACACACATGGCTCATAGACTTCCTTTGTGACCGACGCCATAGTACGCTTCCGAAGGGCTGTCTAAACTTTTCAATCACTCACCTGTGGCGTCTCCCAAGGCACCAAGATGGAACAGCTCTGCTTCCTTATGCTCATCAATGATGCCTAAGAAGAAACCCTGCTCGCTGGAAAATATGTCGACGACTCCGCATTGGGATCAGTGTCAACAACTCTGCCCCTACTATACGCCCTCTAGGATTTATTGAACAGTCTCAAAACTGGGACCAAAACCACGTCACCATCAACCATACCAAGACCATGGTTATGCACATCAACCTCTCCTCCGACATTGTCCCACCCCTTCCATTACTTTAGGCCCTAACACACTCCAGGTTGTAGATTCCACAGCTCCTCGGCGTCACCATAGACAACAAACTAAATTGGAAAACACACACGTCAGTGAAGTTGTCAAATCCTCCAGTTCCGTCTCCACTCTCGCCGACTCAAGTCCCTCAGGTTCCTGCACTGAGCTCCTCAGTGTTTACTCAACATTTATACTTCCCAAGCTCATCTATGCCTCCCCACCTGGTCTTCCTCTAAATGCCACACAAGGTAAACACCTAGAAAAAGTGCAAAAGAAGGCATGCAAGATTATTCTCTCCCCTTCCTACTCCACATATCAAGTACTCAACACTGACCTCCTCGCTCTCTCTGACCATCACCACGACCTCATCTGCAACCTGCGAAAACTTCACCATCCTCGACACTGACTCCTACTACCCGATATCCCGTCCAAAATTGTGTTCGACACATAACCGCATCCAGCCCATACGAGCACTGTGCACTGGTTGCTATAGAACAGTCCAGTCCCAACCATTGTAAAAATTATCAATAACTCGTAAGCAACCAATTGTATTCACTCCCAGTCAATCTTACCTTATTGCACTGTCACTATGTTGAAATGCCCTGTCATTATAGATCATATTTATGTTACTTATATTATTTCTATATTATTTATCATTCAAGAGACCCATTCCCCAATTATGCAACTGTATATTTTCAGCTTTCCGGCTGCCATGCTCTTTCAATAAACCGTTAATTATTATTATTATTATTATTATTATAATTATTATTATTATTATTATTATTATTATTATTATTATTATTATTATTATTATTATTATTATTATTATTATTATTATTATTATTATTATTATTATTATTATTATTATTATTATTATTATTATTATTATTATTATTATTATTATTATTATTATTATTATTATTATTATTATTATTATTATTATTATTATTATTACACACATACACACACAAGACATAGGTACTCACAACTTAGAGATGCCCACAGACTTGTTCCGGTGTATCCAGACTGTGAGCCGGGCAAGATCTGAGGCACGTACAGGTATCTTATGTGCTCAAAGTGTACGTCCGGGATCCACAGTTTGCTGGTAGAGGGATGGTGGTAGGTGTTAGTGGATGGTGGTAGGTGTTGGGGATGGTGGTGGGTGTTGAGGATGGTGGTGGGTGTTGGGGGGATGGTGGTAGGTGTTGGGGATGGTGGTGGAGTGTTGATGTATGGTGGTAGGTGTTTGGGGGATGGTGGTAGGTGTTGGGGGATGGTGGTGGAGTGTTGAGTGGATGGTGGTAGGTGTGGATGAGTGGTAGGTGTTGGTCTGGGATGGTGGTAGGTGTTAGTGGGATGGTGGTAGAGTGTTAGTGGATGAGTAGTAGGTGTTGGGGATGGTTGTAGGTGTTGGGGGATGGTGATGGAGTGTTGTTGGATGGTGGTGGAGTGTTGGGGATGGTGGTAGATGTTGGGGATGGTAGTAGGTGTTGGGGATGGTGGTGGGTGTTGGGGGATGGTGGTAGTGTTAGCAGATGGTGGTAGGTGTTTGGGGATGAGTGTTGGAGTGTTGGTGGGATGTGGTGGTAGGTGTTGGGGGATGGTGGTGGGTGTTAGTGGATGGTGGTAGGTGTTGGGGATGGTGGTAGGTGTTGGGGTTGAGTGGTAGGTGTTGAGGGATGGCGGTGAGTGTTGTTGGGGATGATTGGTAGGTGTTGGTGGATGGTGGTAGGTTGTTGGGGATGGTGGTAGGTGTTGGGGGATGGTGGTAGGTGTTGGGGGATGCTTGTTAGGTGTTAGGGTTGGTGGTAGGTGTTGGGGATGGTGGTAGGTGTTGGGGATGGTGGTGGGTGTTGGGAGATGGTGGTGGGTGTTGGGGATGGTGGTGGAGTGTTAGAGGGGATGGTGGTAGGTGTTGGGGGATGGTGGTAGGTGTTGGGGATGGTGGTGGAGGTGTTGGGGATAGTGATGGGTGTTGGGGGATGGTGGTGGGTTTTGGGGATGGTGGTAGGTGTTGGGGATGGCGGTAGGTCTTGGGGATGGTGGTGGGTGTTGGGGGATGGTGGTGGGTGTTGGGGATGGTGGTAGGTGTTGTTGGGGATGGTGGTAGGTGTTGGGGATGGTGGTGGGTGTTGGGATGGTGGTAGGTGTTGGGGGATGGTGTGGTAGGTGCTGGGGATGGTGGTAGGTGTTGGGGGATGGTGGTAGGTGTTGGGGGGATGGTGGTGGGTGTTGGGGATGGTGGTGGGTGTTGGGGTTGGTAGGTGTTGGGGATGGTGGTAGTGTTGGGGGTTGGTAGTAGGTGTTGGGGGTTGGTGGTAGGTGTTGGGGATGGTGGTGGAGTGTTGGGGATGGTGTGGTAGGTGTTGGGATAGTGGTAGGTGTTCGGGATGGTGGTGGGTGTTGGGGGATGGTGGTAGGTGTTGGGGATGGTGGTGGGTTTTGGGGATGGTGGTAGGTGTTGGGGATGGTGGTAGGTGTTGGGGATGGTGTTGGAGTGTTGGGGGTAGGCGGTAGGTGTTGGGGGATGGTGGTGGAGTGTTGGGGATGGTGGTGGGTGTTGTTGGGGGATGGTAGTAGGTGTTGAGGGGTTGGCGGTAGGTGTTGAGGGTTGGTGGTAGGTGTTGGGGATGGTGGTAGGTGTTGGGGGTTGGCGGTAGGTGTTGGGAGATAATTGGTGGGTGTTGGGATGGTGGTAGGTGTTGGGGATGGTGGTAGGTGTTGGGGGGTTGACGGTAGGTGTTGGGGGATGGTGGTGGGTGTTGGGAATAGTGGTGGAGTGTTTGGGGGTTGGTGGTAGGTGTTGGGGGGTTGGCGGTAGGTGTTGGGGGATGGTTTGGTGGGTGTTGGGATGGTGGTGGGTGTTAGGGGAATAATTGGTAGGTGTTGGGGGTTGGTAGGTGTTGGGATGGTGGTGTTGGGGGGTTGAGTGGTAGGTGTTGGGGGTTGGCGGTAGGTGTTAGGGGGATGGTGGTGGGTGTTGGGGGATGGTGGTGGAGTGTTGGGGATGGTGGTATGTGTTGGGGGTTGGCGGTAGGTGTTAGGGGATGGTGGTAGGTGTTAGGGGATGGGTGGTAGGTGTTGGGGGGTTGAAAGTGAGGTAGGTGTTGGGGTTGGTGGTAGGTGTTGGGGGATGGTTGTGGGTGTGTGGGGATGGTGGTGGGTGTTAGGGATGGTAGGTAGATGTTGGGGTTGGCGGTAGGTGTGGGGGGATAGTGGTGGGTGTTGGGGGATGGTGGTGGTGTTGGGGATGGTGGTGGGTGTTGGGGATGGTGGTGGGTGTTGGGGGGATGGTGGTGAGTGTTGGGATGGTGGTGCGTGTTGGGGATGGTGGTAGGTGGTGAGGGGGGGTTGAGGTGGTAGGTGTTGGGGATGGTGGTGGGTGTTGGGGGATGGTGGTGGGTGTTGGGGGATGGTGGTGTTGGGGGATGGTGGTGGGTGTTGGGGATGGTGGTGGAGTGTTGGGGATGGTGGTAGGTGTTGAAGGGGTTGGCAGTAGGTGTTGGGGGATGGTGGTGGGTGTTGGGGATGGTGGTGGATGTTGGGGATGGTGGTAGGTGTTGGGGGATGATTGAAGGTAGTGTTGGGGTTGGTGGTAGGTGTTGAGGGTTGGTGGTAGGTGTTGGTGGATGGTGGTAGGTGTTAGGGGTTGGGGTAGGTGTTGGGGGATGGTGGTGGGTGTTGGGGGATGAGTGGTGAGTGTTTGGGGATGGTGGTAGGTGTTTGGGGATGGTGGTAGGAGGTTGGGGATGGTGGTAGGTGTTGGGGATGGTGGTAGGTGTTGGGGATGGTGGTGGGTGTTGGGGGATGGTGGTAGGTGTTGGGGATGGTGGTGGGTGTTGGGGATGGTGGTAGGTGTTGGAGGATGGTGGTGGGTGTTGGGGATGGTGGTAGGTGTTGGGGATGGTGGTGGGTGTTGGGGATGGTGGTAGGTGTTGGAGGATGGTGGTGGGTGTTGGGTATGGTGGTAGGTGTTGGGGATGGTGGTAGGTGTTGGGGGTTGGTGAGTGTTGGGATGGTGGTACGTGTTGGGGATAGTGGTAGGTTTTGGGGGATGGTGGTAGGTGTTGGGGATGGTGGTAGGTGTTGAGGTTGGCGGTAGGTGTTGGGGATAATTGGTACGTTCGGTGATGGTGGTAGGTGTTGGGGGATGGTGGTAGGTGTTGGGGATGGTGGTAGGTGTTGGGGATGGTGGTAGGTGTTGGGGATGGTGGTAGGTGTTGGGGGGTTGGCGGTAGGTGTTGGGGATGGTGGTAGGTGTTGGGAATGGTGGTAGGTGTTGGGGATGGTGGTAGGTGTTAGGGATGGTGGTAGGTGTTGGGGGTTGGTGGTAGGTGTTGGGGGACCATTGGTAGGTGTTGGGGGATGGTGGTAGGTGTTAGGGGATGGTGGTGGGTGTTGGGGGATGGTGGTAGGTGTTGCAGGGGATGGTGGTGGGTTTGGGGATGGTGGTAGGTGTTGGGGATGGTGGTAGGTGTTGGGGATGGTGTTGGGTGTTGGGGGAGTGGGCGGTGTTAGGTGTTGGGGGATGGTGGTGGGTGTTGGGGATGGTGGTGGAGTGTTGGGGGTTGGTGGTGGTAGGTGTTGGGGGTTGGCTGGGTGTTGAGGGGTTGGTGGTAGGTGTGTTGGGGATGGTGGTAGGTGTTGGGGGTTGGCAGTAGGTGTTGGGAGATGGTGGTGGGTGTTGGGGGGATGGTGGTAGGTGTTGGGGGATGGTGGTAGGTGTTGGGGGTTGACGGTGTTGGGGGATGGTGGTGGAGTGTTGGGGGGTTGGTGGTAGGTGTTGGGGGGTTGGCGGTAGGTGTTGGGGGGATGGTGGTGGAGTGTTGGGGGATGGTGGTGGGTGTTGGGAATGGTGGTAGGTGTTGGGGTTGGTGGTAGGTGTTGGGGGTTGGCGGTAGGTGTTGGGATGGTTGGTGGTGAAATTTAAGGGGATGGTGGTGAATTAGTGTTAGGGATGGTGGTAGGTGTTGGGGGTTGGCGGTGAACTGGGGGATAGTGGTGGGTGTTGGGGTTGGTGGTAGGTGTTGGGGGTTGGCGGTAGGTGTTGGGGATGGTGGTGGGTGTTGGGGATGGTGGTGGGTGTTGGGGATGGTGGTATGTTGGGGGTTGGTGGTAGGTGTTGGGGATGGTGGTAGGTGTTGGGGGATGGTGGTAGGAGTGTTGGGGTTGGTGGTAGGTGTTTGGGGTTGGCGGTGGGGTGTTGGGGGATGGTTGTGGGTGTTGGGGATGGTGGTGGGTGTTTAGGGAATGGTGGTAGGTGTTGGGGGTTGGTGGTAGGTGTTGGGGGGTTGTGGGTGTTGGGGATGGTTGGTGGGTGTTGGGATGGTGGTGGGTGTTGGGGATGGTGGTAGGTGTTGTTGTTGGGGATGGTGGTGGGTGTTGGGAATGGTGGTAGGTGTTGGGGGGGTTGGTGGTAGGTGTTGGGGTTGGCAGTAGGTGTTGGGGATGGTGGTAGGTGTTGGGGATGGTGGTAGGTGTTGGGGGTTGGTGGTAGGTGTTGGGGGGTTGGCAGTGGGTGTTGGGGGATGGTTGTGGGTGTTGGGGATGGTGGTATGTGTTGGGGGTTGGCGTGTTGGGTGTTGGATGGTGGTAGGTGTTGGGGATGGTGGTATGTGTTGGGGGTTTGGCAGTAGGTGTTGGGGATGGTGGTAGGTGTTGGGGGATGGTGGTAGGTGTTGGGGGTTGGTGGTAGGTGTTGAGGGGGTTGGCGGTAGACGGGGATGGTTGTGGGTGTTGGGGATGGTGGTGGGTGTTGGGAATGGTGGTAGGTGTTGGGGTTGGTGGTAGGTGTTGGGGGGTTTTGGCGGTAGGTGTTGGGGATGGTTGGTGGGTGTTGGGGATGGTGGTGGGTGTTGGGGGATGGTGGTGAGTGTTGGGGATGGTGGTGGGTGTTGGGAATGGTGGTAGGTGTTGGGGGTTGGTGGTAGGTGTTGGGGGTTGGCGGTAGTGTTGGGGATGGTTGGTGGTGGGTGTTGGGATGGTGGTGGAGTGTTGGGGATGGTGGTAGGTGTTGGGGGTTGTGGCGGTAGGTGTTGGGGATGGTGGTGGGTGTTGGGGGTTGGTGTTAGGTGTTGGGGGTTGGCAGTAGGTGTTGGGGATGGTGGTGGGTGTTGGGGATGGTGGTGGGTGTTGGGGATAGGTGGTATGTGTTGGGGGTTGGCGGTAGGTGTTGGGGATAAAGGTGGTGTTGAGTGTTGGGGATGGTGGTAGGTGTTGGGGGGTTGGTGGTAGGTGTTGGGGGTTGTGGTGTTGAGGGATGGTTGTGGGTGTTGGGGATGGTGGTGGAGTGTTGGGGGATGGTGGTAGATGTTGGGGGGGTTGGCGGTAGGTGTTGGGGATGGTGGTGGGTGTTGGGGGTGGTGAGTAGGTGTTGTTGGGGGATGGTGGTGGGTGTTAGGGATGGTGGAGGTGGGTGTTGGGGGATGGTGGTAGGTGTTGGGGGATGGTGGTGGAGTGTTGGGGATGGTGGTGGGTGTTGGGGTTTGGTGGTAGGTGTTGGGGGATGTGGTGGTGGGTGTTGGGATGGTGGTGGGTGTTGTTGGGGATGGTGGTAGGTGTTGGGGATGGTGGTGGAGTGTTGGGGGATGGTGGTGGGTGTTGGGGGATGATGGTAGGTGTTGGGGGGTTGGTAGGTGCAGGGGATGGTGGTGGGTGTTGGGGGATGGTGGTGGATGTTGGGGGATGGTGGTAGGTGTTGGGGATGGTGGTAGGTGTTGGGGGGTTGGTGAGTAGGTGTTGAGGGTTGGTGTTGGTAGGTGTTGGTGGATGGTGGTAGGTGTTGGGGGTTGGTGGTAGGTGTTGGGGATGGTGGTGGGTGTTGGGGGATGGTGGTAGGTGTTGGGGGATGGTGGTAGGTGTTTGGGGATGGTGGTAGGAGGTTGGGGATGGTGGTAGGTGTTGGGGATGGTGGTAGGTGTTGGGGGATGGTGGTGGGTGTTGGGGGATGGTGGTGGAGTGTTGTTGGGGGATGGTGGTGGGTGTTGGGGATGGTGGTGGGAGTGTTGGAGGATGGTGGTGGTGGGTGTGGGGATGGTGGTAGGTGTTGTGGGATGGTGGTGGGTGTTGGGGATGGTGGTAGGTGTTGGGATGGTGGTGGGTGTTGGGTATGGTGGTAGGTGTTGGGGGATGGTGGTAGGTGTTGGGGGTTGGCGGTGGGTGTTGGGGGATGGTGGTACGTGTTGGGGGGATGGTGGTAGGTTTGGGGGATGAGTGGTGGAGTGTTGGGGATGGTGGTAGGTGTTGGGGTTGGCGGTGAGTGTTGGGGATGGTGGTACGTTCGGGTGATGGTGGTAGGTGTTGGGGATGGTGGTGGGTGTTGGGGATGGTGGTAGGTGTTGGGGATGGTGGTAGGTGTTGGGGATGGTGGTA